>NC_137794.1:72975358-73062375 GCF_963383645.1 Muscardinus avellanarius | reverse complement strand
CCTCTTTGCATCAAATGACTTTTCATGTAGTGCTTAGCACCCTGATAAGCTAGTGAGTTGATAGCAGTCATATTTTATAAACAATTGTGTCCTATAAACAGTGTATGATCAATAAATTGTTAATTTATTAATTTTTTTCATTTTACAGATACCAGATGGACAAAATAGATCATGAAGCTTTGCCTTTTCCTCCCCACTCTTTTTTACACTCATATCTGTCATTCATATCCATGTTATTTTCCAAATTAGTTTTTTCCTACAAACATTTTTTTTAAAATTTTATCTCTATCTCTGTATCTCTTACCTTCAAACCGCAATCCTCTTGTCTCAGCCTCCCCAAGTACTGGGTTTACAGCACACATCACCATGCCTGACTTCTCATAAAGATTTCAAGAGCCACAATTTCAATTTTACCACATCCCTAAAATCTGAACTTTGCAATTTGACTGGTCCCTAAAATTTCAGAAAATCCCTCTACTTTCAAATATCTCAGTGACACAAAAAGTTGTCCTTCTTTCTCCATGCTGTTGTCTTCACTAATCTTAGGAAAGTCTGTTTTAATGATATTTTAGTAATTCTTTATTATCTATGCCCCCCTGAAAAATCAAAAAAAGCATCAAGTATTATTTAGTTCTTTTTTTTTTTTTTTTTTTTTTTTTGCAGGTCTGGGGATGGAACCCATAGGCATTTGACCTCCAAGCTACATGCCCTGCCCTATTTTTTATTCTTTATTTTGAAACCGGGTCTTCACCAAGTTGCAGAGCCTCACTAAGTAGCTAAGGCTGTCTGCAAACCGTGATCCTCCAGTCTCAGCCTCCCGAATGCTGGGATTACAAGCATGTGCCACCACGCCCAGCCATTTAGCTCTTTAAAGTTATTTTTAATTAATCCAGTATGCCTACTGATGCATGGCACTGTGGTAGTCAGAGTTTCCTATTATTCTTTTCTGAATAAGGAAATTGGATCTCTAGGAGGTGATCCTGAATTGTTCCTGTCACTAGTGAATGATTCACAAACAAGAGTTCTCTGAACACTTGTCCTAGGGTTCTTTCTACCATCCCAATTTCATTCAGACAAATCATTTTCTTTTCATTCAGATCAAAGGTGATTCACAAAACATGAGCACTGTCAAATATAAATATATTTACAATGCCCAAAAGATATATTGTTTGTTTGTTTTTGAGGTATGGGGATGTAACCCAGGGGCATTCTACCTCCAAACTACAGCCCCAGCCCTATTTTTTTATTATTTATTTTGAAACATGGACTCACTGACTTGCAAAGGGCCTCACTAAGTAGCTGAGGCTGTCCTTGAACCGTGATCCTCCTGTCTCAGCCTCCCAAATGCTGGGATTACAAGCAAGCACCACCATGTCCAGCTTACAATGCCCGAAAGTTATTCTAATGTTTCCTCTATAAACATGAAAGTTGAGTTGGAGAGTAAGCTTTACATGGCTGGAAACTCAAATTCTCTAGAGCTGTGCAGGAGAGTATGATATCCACATGTTTCTAGGGCACTGGAAAAGTGGCTATTGCTAAAAGTTGATATGGTAAGATCTTGGATATCTTAAGTCAAATAATGTATATTTCAAAAGTATATCCCTCTCCCCTATATTTAATTTTTGGGACTTCTAGAATTTTTAATGTTTTTAATGCAGCAAGTATTATATTTCTATTAGGCTTAGCTTTAAAATTCATTATAATCTAAAAACCAGGCTCCCTCTCCCTCAGTCCCCTTCCCCACTGTGATAACACTCAAGTTAATATGACTGCAATGTAGCTCTCGAAAGCCAATTAATCAACAGTGCTTTTTTAAGAAGCGATTGCCCCTCACCATATATCACTGCAGTAAAGCAGGTTGGTAATATACCTTGTACCTACCAGACCTTGGCAGTTATTGTAGCCCCAGGGACCAGCATTTTCTCAATGTGTGAGAAACCCATGTGCTTCTGTTGCTAAAATAACTTCCTTCCAATTAACGAAAGCAATAGAAGAAGATGCTGAATGTTAATTTTTCAAACTATCATTATGAAGGAAAATATCTGCCAAATCTGAGTATTTTACAAAAAGGTCAAGTGCTGTTAACAAAGTTAATTTTACTTGGTATCTGCATGTCATTCTCATCTTTCTGACTCAAGAATGGTTCCTAGGACACTTTGAAGTTCAATGGATAGATACAATAGAAATGGATTGTGACATTTTTACCTGAAAACTTAGTATTTAAATGCTCACAGTGTCAAGTGGGAAATTAATAATTACCCCACTTTCTACCACTGAATGTCTGTCAAAGAGAACAAAACCATGTCAAGCAAAAGCAAAGCACAGAGACAGAAGCACTTGTGACTCCATCTCTCATCCCTGCATGAAACTGCAAATCTAAGACTGATTCAATATGTTCCCCCCAAAGTTAATAGACACATAGTACTAGTATAATAGGACAAATTAAATTATTTTAGCACTCAGCCTGCCTGGAACTGCGAATCAAGTAATAAATTCTGTCAGGTTAAAATGTGGAGAGATTTAAGTCAAATAAGGGTGAAAATCTCAAGTTGGAAATCAAACTTTGTAACATAAATTCATCCATACCCACATAATATCCACCCTCACATTATTACAAGTCAAGTAAAATTTACTTCTAGTTACACTAATGAAACAACTCATATCATTGAATTTGACATATCGTCTGTTCACATCTGAGTGCTTTACCAGCCTGTGGTTTGGCTAAAAGGTGGATCAAGCCAGTTGCCTACTTAAAGTGTTTAACTATAAGAGATTATATCTTCTGGGGCTTTGTCAAAATATAGATAAATATTTTCATAGAATATCTGCTATGGGATCTGATTTATGAGATATCAGAAAGATCCCTTCAATGAAAAATATTTTATCAATGGGTTCTAAAAATTCATATTCATAGGAATCATTCATAAAGTTCTTGCCTCTATTCAGTATTTTGGATTATCAAACTAAATCACTTACTTATTCAATTGATTGGATCACCCTCTTTCCTAGTCCAGAGAAGTAAAGACAGTATGACAGTAAAAAATAAAGGGTGAGCCGGGCGTGGTGGCGCACGCTTGTAGTCCCCGCGCTCGGGAGGCGGAGACAGGAGGATGGCACAGGTTCGAAGCCAGCCTTGCTGGCTTAAGAGACCCTGTTTCCAAATAAAAATATAAAATAGGTCTGGGAGTGTAGCCCAGAGGTAGAAGGGTTTCCAGGAACCCCATTACCACCAAAGAAAATAAAATAAAGGGTGTAGGATACCATTTCAAAGGAGCTAGAAATAGAAGGCAGAGAATACTAGAAACTAACCACATATTTCAATCTTACTTCAGGAAAAGAAATGAGTAATAGTCTTGAAATGATGGCTAGGGTCTTATGTTCACCCCTGTGAATCATTTTAAAGACAAACATATACTTTGTATTCATCATGGGCTTACATTCCAGTAGATCATTCCTTAAGTCTTTGCAGATACATATTTTTAAAAAATACTAAAGAGCTTAGTGTTGTAAAAGAAATTCACCTGCATAACAATTTCAAGATGCCACGAGTCTCAGAATCCTGCTTTTATCACCAGCCGAAAAGCCAATAAGTCTTAATTGTCTCTAAACAATCTCCAGCTGTGTAACCTTCCCATGCAAGAGCCTTAGAAAAGAAAGGCTCATGAAATAGTTTTCTAAGCACTATATTTATGCTGGGATTTAAATTTCAATTACAAAGAGAAATTATATCTACTACTTGATGCAAATGCATTTGAACACATTATGACTATAAAAGTAAAACCTGCTTAATCCTCTCATAAACTTAGTAATTTTATGAAACTTATATTGTCTCATAGACATAAAACGTGAGTGACAATCAGCATTCTAAACAATATCCTAAGTCAGAAACGCAAGGTTTCATAACATTCTCAATGTTTTTCTCCTTCCATTTACTCTACAGAACAAACAGAATGAGATATGCCTCCCATATTTTGAAAGTAAAAATGGTCTTTCTTTGTGTGAGGGGTACTGGAACCCAGGGACATTCTACCTCTGAGCTATATCCCTAACCCTATTTTATTTTTTTACATTGAAACAGGGTCTCACTAGGTTGATGAGTCTCAATACATACTGAGGCTGTCCTCAAAACCTGTGATCCTCCTGTCTCAGCCTCCCAAGTACTGGGATTACAGGCATGCGCCACCATGCCCAGCAAGAAAAAATAAACAGTCTTTATTATTATATGATTTCTGGATCTCATGGATTTGCTGCTCTAAACCAAAGGCATTCAGAACTGTATACTCTACTTTTTTAAACTAACATACTAAGATTTCTCTAAGTCTAACCTAATCTACAACTTAAAATCTGAACTTTAAAAAAAAAAACTTCACTACCTAAAATACTCAGATTGCTATGAAAATCTAATAACCCTTCAATTTTCACTCTGATCTTAAATCAAAGAGGGACTGTCCATCACTTCGGTTGAAAACAATTTACCATTATTCTGAGGCCCTACCAGTCAATACATATTGTTTAAAAGGCTAATGCAGAGAGACCAGAGTTCCAGAGAAGATAGCAAGACTTTTTATCCTGATGTGGGACATCTCCTCAACAGGAACTAAGATCAATGAGTGAGAGGATTTGACATTTTACACAAATTTTAACTCACTCTCATTAAATATTCATTGAAAACAAATCCTTGATCCCAGTTTTGTAATTCAAATAAATTTCTTTGTAACGATAAATTTCATCTCTTCAGCATTCACTCCCTCTTCTAGCCCATGAGTTTTGGGAATCCCCGAGAGCATGAGACAGGCTTCGCCCAGGCTCCCATCCATTTCTCTTATCTTCCCAATTCCCATGTCAAGGAGGAAAGGATTAAAATGAAGTTTCAGTTTATAAATATTAGGAGTGAGGAGCTAGGCATTTGGGGAACAAAGGCAAAGAGCTCTATGCCAACCCTTTTTGATCATACATTTCCCTAGAAATATTAGGTTGGTGGTAAAAAAAAAATTACAGTATTTATTCATGCTCATGTTTTACTAAAGTTTTCTGAATAATGTATGTGTGGCATATAATAAAACAAGAGATTAACAAGCAATCTAAAAATAGTGTCTGTTTTACTGCCTGGCTTACTATTTCTATGGAGAACACAAGCTTGCTTTCTTAGAGCTCATGGAGTTATCTTTGCCTAAAATCGGAATGCATGAGGGAGAAGTTGCCACTCACTAAGTACATAACAAAGAAAATTCTGCACATCAGGCCAAGGCATTATGCAGTAGGTGGAGTTAGCATAGGAAGCTTTTCTCATGAGTAAGTAAAAACCCATTACCTCCTAAGTTAATAACTGCAACCTGTAATATGAAGTTCTATTTTAGTAAAGCTTTGTATGTTTTTAAAGTATAAGAAAAGATCATTTGTCTCCCTTTCTATGAACTGGGCCCCACAACGAGTTGCCATTCCCTTTCCTTTTTTTATTCTATTCCCTCAAAAAAGAAGGCAATAATAGCCTTCCAAGGTTGACTCCACATGAATGGACTAAATTCAGAAGAATGGAATTTTTTTTTTTTTTCATGAGGAAAAGGAGCTTCACAGCACTGTGGGCAAAGATTAATATCTGGGAGTAAGCAGACCACAGACCATTTGATAAGTTTTGTTTCAAGAATGATTTCAGCAACCCAGAACAAAATCCATCTTTTTAATTTGTAGTCACACCATGCAAGTCAGGCTTTTTACGGAAAGGCATCAGTCTCTCAGGAATGATTAGGGAACTGGTGATATACAACTGTCTCTGACTCTTTGGCTGAGTGCTGGGCAAAAGGAGGCCTGTGCTCTTACTCTAGTCACCTGCTAGAAAGTTGAGAGAGGGGAACTGATCTCTGCCGGCAAACTTCTGGTGGGAGCGAGGGCTGAGCATAAGCCACGGGGATCTATGCGTTTTCCCATAATGTTACTCAGATGAAAAGAAAAAAAAGACAAGAAAAGCCCTTAGTAAGCATCAATTGAGAGTCCACATAGGCAGTTCTTCAAACTCATCCTGGTCTTACTAGTGTCTTGAGGGGTAAAGCCTGGTGGGATATCACCCTAATATGATCATACCTCATTTTGTTCAAAAGATATAAAATGATCTTGTGACCCTTACTTCATGAGCAACTCCATAATCTGACCATAAAAGAATAAAGTTATTATTAAGTACTCAAAAAATAAGTATGCTAAGCACTAGAGAATACAGTCAAGTAGAAAATAAATATATGAAAGTGCTTTAGACTCAAGTGAAATGGAAAGATATGTCTCTCCACTCTGACCAGCTCAAGTTAAAATATTCTGACACTGTGTGTGTGTGTGTGTGTGTGTGTGTGTGTGTGAGAGAGAGAGAGAGAGAGAGAGAGAGAGAGAGAGAGAGAGAGAAAGAGAGAGAGAGAGAGAAGAACATGAAGTGGGGAGGGATGAAAAGAGGAGAGATGAAATGAATGAATTAAAAAATGGATTGGCCTGCAGGTCTTCATTTCACCTAGTCTAGTCTCATGTTCCTGTGCCTCACTTTCCTGGGTCTTTAATCTCTTCTTTAATGTACTTTTATTGGTACATTATAATTATACATCATAAGGAGAAATGATAGAAATATACATGCACATGGCACGTAGTGTGCTTCCTCCAGATCCCTCACCTTTCCCATACATGTTGTTGAGATTAATATATATGGCATTATTTGAGCTGTTTCCTTCATTAAGACTCCTCCCCCTACACTCATGCTTTCCTTACCTAGGTCTCATCCCTCGCCCCACTGGATTTGCTCTCCTCCTTTGTTTTAAGTCCCTTTTGCTTCTGGATTTCTCTCTAGCTTCCCCATATGAGGAAAAAGATATGACCATTCACTTTCTGAAACTGGCTCATCTCATTTAGCATAATATTCTCTAGTTCCATCCATCATCCATTTTCCTACAAATGTCATAATTTTATATAGAACACAATTTTGTAGTCCATTCATCTTTTGATGGACACCTAGGCAAGTTCTATAATTTGGCTGTTGTGAATTATGCTGCTAGAAACATGCATGTATCACTATAATATTGTCTGTAACTTCTTCCATCACTCTGTGCCTTATCTACTACTATTCTCAGCTGATTCCTCTTTGACAGGCTCCACTAGTGCTTAAATGTTCCCCCCACAGTTACTCTGTAGGAACCTTGATCCCCAATGCAGCAGTATTTAAAGGGGGCCAAATGAGAGGTGATTGGGTGCCAAGGACTCTTTCCTTACTGAAACCAGGTTCAGAAGCTCATCCCATAAAAACACCAATATCTGAGAGATGAGTGTTGGGGAGAAAGAAAGGTTTTATTCAGTGACCAAAAAATAAAGAAGGAATATTGCATACAAATCTTCTCAATCCCAGGACTTTGAAGGGTGAGAGATATGGGATAAGAATTGTGAGAGAGTGGGAAAGAATAATAATTGGGGGGGGGGGGGGTATAAGTGGAGATCTTCCAGGAACTTGGATCCTACTCTGTCTAGTGTTTCCAGTCATGTTGGGTGTTAGATGTCTTTAAACTTGAAAGACTAAGCAATCCTAGGTCAAGTTAACCCTATATTATAGTTTTGGACAAAACATTTCTCAAGTGTTCAACAGGTCTACACACAGAATTAAGTAAGATCTGACCCAAAGATAAGGGCAACAAAGGAAATAGACATGATATGAAGACAGAAAAGCCAAGTATTTTCATCTCATTCCAGTTTCCTAGTGGACATGTGCAGGCCTAAATGAAGAACCAGTATTTTTAGAAAACTTGTTTTCAAGTCTCTGAAGAGAAACCTAGGCAATCCTTATCATCATAACCCACACATAAGAGGTGTTCTCTTCAGTAAGGTTAGTAGGAGACTAATAATATATAGCCCTAGGGTGTGACCTCCAAAGTTAGTGAGTTTTAAGCCAACTAAGAGCAAGCAAAGTAGACAGTTTATTAGGGATTTCTCCAGTAGCATCCTTCTCTTGAATGAATTAGTGCCATTATCATGGAACTGGATTAGTTACTAAGAGAGTGGACTTGTTGCAGGATGAGTTCTGCCCCCTTTTGCTGTCTTCACATGTGTTTTCTCTCCTTTTCACCTTCCACCATGAGATGACACCGCATGAAGTCCTTTGCCAAATGCTGGAACCTAGACACTGTACTCCCTAAACTCCATAACTATAAGAAATAAGTTTTTGTAATAAATTATCTCATCTTAGGTATTCCATCATAGCAGCAGAAAACAGATGAAGACAGGCTCCTGGGTTTAGAATCACTTCATACATTTTGACGTTACCATTGTCCATCCAAGGACCTTAACTGTCACCCACTTGCTTACTCTCTGTGGTCAAACCACTGTCTCAACTCCCTCTGAGTCCAAGAGGGAGCAGCAAGAGGAGGACTCTTCTCAGTTCCCACATGAGAAAAAGATGACTGGGAAAGATATAGTGGCCTGAAAAGTTGAGTGAGGCAGAAAGCCAGAAGATGCTGAGCCTGGTCGGGCGTGGTGGTGCACGCTTGTAATCCCCATGCTTGGGAGGTGGAGACAGGAGGATCGAGCAGGTTCCAAGCCAGTCGTGCTGGCTTAAGAGGCCCTGTTTCCAAATATAAAAAAGTATAAAATAGGTCTTGGAGTGTAGCCCGCAGGTAGAGAAGGGCTTCCAGGAACCCCAGTACCACCAAAGAAGAAGAAGAAGAAGAAGAAGAAGAAGAAGAAGAAGAAGGAGGAGGAGGAGGAGGAGGAGGAGGAGGAGGAGGAGGAGGAGGAGGAGGAGGAGGAGGAGGAGGAGGAGGAGGAGATGATGGAGGAGGAGGAGATGATGATGGAGGAGGAGGAGATGATGATGGAGGAGGAGGAGGAGGAAGAGGAGGAGGAGGAGCTGAGCCTGTCTTTCTCAGCCCCATCCAGCTACAGAAATTTGACAGACAGTAAACTGAGATTGATGTGGTTCCTGGAACCAGCTTACAAGCCCAGAACAGTTTTGGAGGAGCTCATCTCTAATACATGGGATCTAAAATAATATTACTACATACAGCATAGTCTTCAGGTTCAATGAAGCTATAGCCTTTCCCCCAAGTCTGCACACAACTACCTAGCTGTATATCAAATTCCTGGCTTCTCATCTGGTTCTAAACTGGAATTGAAAACCTGCTATAGTACCAAATGATTACCCACAACACTAACATCAAACCTCACTCCTGAAAGCCCTCTCCTGCCCCTTACATGGGACCTATTTGCTCTGCTATCACTTGCTGTCTGAACCTTGGGGCCAAAACAAGATCACCCCACTACTTTCAGGATCACTAAATCCAAAAGACCCAACTGTTATACCTCAGCCACATAGCCAGGACTCCCAGGTACCAACACCATGTCTTGACTCCATAAGCACTGTGAATCACCTGCTGCTTTTCTGCTGACCTCAAGCCTCCACCCACTTCCATGGCTTGACCCATTCCTATTACCCTGCTTTTCCTTCACATCATTCTGCACAGTAAAACAACATGGATCATGACAAAAAGATTAGGATTAAGTTGTCATCCAAATGCAAAGACAGGTTTTTAATTTCAGATGGACAGTATCCCTGAATGATAGCAAAAAGACCTGAAGAGGAAGATCATTTGACCCAATGCAAGGATCGTGGAGGTAAATGGGAGTCTCTGAACAAACACTGAACCCCCACATAATATTTAGGTTTTGGTAGAATGGAAGGTAATGAGTCTGGTGTGCAAGTGGCCATGGGTATGGAGACAGGGTTAGAGGTTGGTGAGCGACAGAGACAGCATTCTAAAATGGTCTCCATGATCTTGAACCCCCAGCGTTACTCCCACGATTATACTATATTAATCACATAATTCACTTATAATTGTATTTAAGCTTATTAATCAGTTCACTTTTAATCAATGTCTTTTAATTATGCATCATAATAAGGTTCAGTGTGATAGAAACATACATGTACATAGCACCTGATATCTTTCCCTCTACATCCCACCTCACTCCCCCACCCTTCCTGTACATAATATTGAAACTAGAATTGATAAATTCATATATGAATGTAGCATTATTTGAGTTTTTCCTTCATTGAGTCTCCCTTTTCCCTCCCCACCTTCCTCCCAAAGTCCCCTTCTGTTATTCTACTATTATTTTCCTTTATTTATCTTAAGTCCCTTTTGTTTACCATTGGTCTTCCCAATTTCTCTCTGGCTCCAACATGAGAGTGAAAAACATATGATGCTCACTTTTTGAAACTGGTTGATCTTAAAATAGAGAGAGCATCTGAGTGAGCCAAACCTAATCATCAGCCCTTGAAAAAAAAGTTCTCTCCAACTGGCTGCAGAAGACAAATTAGAGAATCGAAACATAAATGGCCATCAGTGCAAGGTATGTCTCTGTTGCGGGCTTGAAGAAGGAAGAAGAATGTGGGAAGGACTTGAGCACAGCCTCTAGAGAGTGAGAGCCACCCGCTTCCCACAGCTGGTAAGAAAATGGGGACCATCAGTCCCACCATTTGGGAGAGCCTAATTCTACCATCAGCAAAATAAGATTGGAAGCAGATCTTTTTCCCCTGAGCAGGGCTTTCATTTTGGCCTTGGAACAGACCCCACGTAGAGAAATCAATGAACCTATGTGGGCTGGGACCTACAAAATGCTCAACTAACAATTGGATAAGATTGAAAGTCACTAACTGTCTGGTAATTTGTTATGCAGCAATAGTGCTCTAATACAGTGGTGGCCAAAGCAGAGAAAAATTGATATGAGCAGGTGGCGTGAGTCTGTCTCACAGGGAAGCAGATGTGGTATGGACATTAAAGATATTTGGAAACATCACAAATGAGTCTAATGTGACACTGGTGATAAAAACCATCATCCTAGAGGTGGTGTTACATAGCAAGTATTGCAGTCTTTAACACACTTAGGACTACCATTTAACTAAAAATTGATCATTAATATCAAATATGACAACATAGACCACATTTTCCATTCTCACAAATGTCTGTCAGCCAGTAATTTTAAGAACTAAAATTAATTAAATCTAAAGATTGAGTCTCAGTATATTTATATTAATATTAATTGACTTCATTTTAAATATGAATTGTCATAGATAAATAAGTAGATGGATAGATGGATGGATTAATAAAATAAATGAGTTTTGAGCATTTTAGCATTAGTTTCTTCTCATCAAAGAGATTTCTGTTTTCTCCATGCACTACATATTGATTAAACAATTTTAATTTATCATTTGGTGGTCTTGCTTCTATAACAAATCTAAAGTAACTTAGAAAAAAATCACCTGATATGTGAATGAATAATTAGCTCAATTATAATTTTTAAGGTAAAACTATACCTACAAGTTGTAGAGAATGATGAGTTTTGTAATTTTTTACTGGAATGGAGAGGTCTTCCTAATAATCGCTATAATGTGAGGTAGCATCTGCTGCAATGAATAAAATTTTTATATCAATTTATCGTTTTAAATGAACCAAATAAAACCATTATCTCAATGACTTGTAATTTATAAGACTTTTAAATCTCCACAATTAGATAGTGTCAAGGTGCCCTTAGAAATAGCCTGGCATTTCTGAGTAATAAATAGTCATTTCTGGATTTATTTGCAGTTCACTTATACAGGTAATTTTGTATTAAATTCCCCACTTTAGAATTCATTACTCACTCAGAAATTATTTCCTGGATATGAGGTATAGCCTCCCCACAAAATATGCATTTTAATTTTCTCCTATTAGTCATAGATGAAAGGGCACCTCATTGAGCTTTGTCAACATGAATACTTGAAAATGCTAATTGGTTATAAATGAGAATATGACTAACTAAGAAGAAATGAAGATGCAAACGTATTAAGAATGAAGAGTGTTTTCGAGCTGGGACAAGACCACAGAAAAGACAACATAGATATGGGGGAAAGAAAGGTGGAAAAGGAACTGAGTAAATGAAAAAGAAAAAAAAGATCTGAAGCAAATATAATAAAATTTTACCACGTATGCAGCAAAACAAATTTTAGAAAGATTAAAAAGGATTTTGTATCACTGCCTTCAATTTCAGATGAAATTATTGTCTTGTAAAAAAAAAAGCCTAAGAAATCTCAAAGCTACACCTACAACTACTATGTGATTTGGCAGAACATATGATATCAGGTCAATATGGAATAACAAGTCATACAACTCTACATTGACAACAAACAGGTGGATAGAGAAAATATTTTAAATAGGAATTCCATTTACAAGAGCATCAAAAACATAGCCATTACACTGACAACAACAATTTAAACAGAAATTGAGAAGACATTTAAAAGATCAAATACATGAAGAGAAACATAAGAGTAGATTGGAAGGTCAATATTATTAAGATGTCAAGTCTCCCTAATTAATTTATAGATTCAATACAATCCTAACCATAATCCAAAGATATTTTTATAGAACTTAATGAATTAATTCTAAAATTCACTTAGAAATACAATGATCCAGCTGGGGTATGGTGGCGCACCCCTTTAATCCCAATACTCTGAAGGCTAAGACTGGAAAACTGCATGTTCGAGGACAGCCTCAACATGTAGTGAGACTCTCATCAATTTAGCGAGATCCTGTTTCAAAATAAAAATAAAATAGGGCTGGTGAGCCGGGCGTGGTGGCGCACGCTTGTAATCCCCATGCTTGGGAGGCGGAGACAGGAGGATCGCGCTGGTTCGGAGCCAGCCTCGCTGGCTTAAGAGACCCTGTTTCCAAATAAAAAAATATAAAATAGGTCTGGGAGTGTAGCCCGGAGGTAGAAGGGCTTCCAGGAACCCCAGTACCACAAAATAAATAAATAAAATAAAATAAAATAAAATAAAATAAAATAAAATAAAATAGGGCTGGTGGTGTAGATCACAGGAGAATGATCCTGGGCTCCCAGGAAGAAAAAGAAAGGAATGAAGGGAAGGAGAAAGGGAGAGACAATGATCCTCAGTAGCCAAAATAACCTAAAAAAGCAAAAGCAAACCAAGAGGATTTAGACCACTCAGGAGAAAAACTCAATAAAATGTTACAGTCATCAAGTAAGAGTGGTACTGCATTGGCATAAAGGATAGAAAAATAGATCAATACGACAGAAGAGAGAATTCAGAAATAGACCACACTAAACAGTGGGTTTTCACTGAAGACACAAAAGCCAGTTACTATAGCATGAAAAAAAATCAATAAATGGTCTCATTATGACTAGATATACAGATGAGAGGAGAAAAGAAATGAACTTTAAAATCATACACAAAATTTATTCAAGATGAATCATAGACCTAAAAGTAAAAGCTAAAAGTTTAAAGTTTCTAAAAGAAAGTATTGAGGAATATCTTTACAAATCAGAATAGACAATAAAAGTGTCAAGTCAGAGAGTAGGAAAAATATTTGCAATGCATCTGGCAAAGAATATGTATCCAGAATATAAGAAATAAGACTTTCAAAGGATTTTTATCCAGAATATTTGTCTCCAGAATATAAAGAACTCTTACCACTTCACAATAAAAATACAATCACACCAAATATAGCAACAAAAAGGGACAAAAGACATGAGAAGATACTTTGAAAAAAAATGTACAAATCTTCTTAAATAAGCACATAAAAAAGATTCTCAACATCTTTAATCATAAGAAAATGCAAATTAAAACAGTACAACAGCTATAATTGAAAAGACTGACAATAGCAAATGTCGAGGAGGGTGTGAACCAACTAGAACTCCCCCACATTACTGGTGAGACTGTGAAATGCCACAGTCACTTTGGAAAGTGGTGACATTTTTTATATAAAGTTAAATATGCACCTACCCTCTGACCCAGCAATTCAATTTCTAAGTATTTATACCACCACCACCAAAAACAAAAACAAAAGCAAATTTCCACCAGAAGATGTGAACAAGAACCTTCACAATAGGCTTAACAAGCAACAACTCAAATGTCACAAAGCAACAGGGAGAATGAACAAATGCAATGAGATACTATTCAGCAAAGAAAAGAAACAAATTATTGTAATAAGCACCAACATGGATGAATCTCAAACATTATGAGGAATAAAAGAAACTATATCCAAAAAAATATGTGCTGGATGATTTAATTTATATAAAGTTTAAAAACAGACAAAAGTCATTTTGGGGGCAGAGGATGGAGCAGAAAGATGAAACTTTTTGAAATTATGAGATTGTTGTATATCATGTTTTTAGTAGTTATTAAATGAGTTCATACAATTGTCAAATTCCCTCATACTGCAAACCTGAGGTTTATGTACCTTATTATATATAAATTATGCCTCAACCTTCCCCTCCCAACAAAAAGAATTGCAGAAGACTTGACAGAATGCTACCCTTCATTAATGCTGACTGGCAAACAGATGAACAAAAAATTTCTTCTCTTTATTTTCTTGCATTTAAAGAAAAAAAAACTAAAAATTTGAAAGTTTAAAACTTTAAAGTTTGTATCATAGTCAAAAACTCCTTTCTGATTTCAGGAATCTTCAAACTGATGCAGAGTCAGACAAGTAAATAATTTTTGCAATGCCTAAGTATCAGTATTCCAACAAGGACCAATTCTCAGGTTGCTAAGCTACCAGTGTGGATAGGATACAAGAGATTGGATTGGAAAGATGAGACATTCCAAAATCCCTACAGGGCTTACTTCAGGAGGTGTATAGTATACTAGAACACGTGGACACTTGTCTTGTGCCACCAAAATTTAGAATTTAAACTTTAGAAGCAAATTATGTATTTTTAAAAATCCATTCCTTTTAAAATATATGGCATTTACTTATTTACAGTATACACCCCCTTTCAGCAACTCAGAAACAAGTGAGCTCAGTACCTCGTTGCAAAAATAACCAGTAGAAATAGGCAGCGACCAGATGGCACCCACCAATAACAGCACTGTCTGAAAAGCACACCACAAATCACACAGGTGATGAGTGGGTTTCACTCTGCTCATTCTGGGCTCCAAAACTCCAAGTCATAGGTCATGGTTTCATTCAAACTGCTCTGAACTGTCAGATCACAGGTCATATTTTTCACTCGAACTATGTCAGCAACGAGGTTCCAATTAATGGCGGTGGGACATCCTAAACACCAAAATGCCTGGCTGTGCTCTTGATGGATATCTTGCCCTGGCTTTCATTCATTCAAAAATAGTAATGTTCAATTCAACTGAATGCCACCTTAACATCTATCAACTGCATTTTTCAAATACTGTCCCGGGTCTGGGTTACACCAACGGAGAACTCAGCACTTGAACAACATTGCTGTGGCCCCTTTAAAATCACTTTTGAGCCAGGCGTGGTGGCACACGCTTGTAATCCCTGCGCTTGGGAGGTGAAACAGGAGGATCACACAGATTCAAAGCCAGCCTCACTGGCTTAGGAGACCCTGTTTCCAAAAATAAAAAATAGGTCTGGGAGTGTAGCCCGTAGGTAGAAGGGCCTCCAGGAACCCCAGTACCAACAAAATAAATAAATAAATAAATAAATAAATAAATAAATAAATAAATAAATAAATATCACTTTTGACTGGGCATGGTGGTGCATGCTTGTAATCCCAGCATTTGAGAGGCTTAGACAGGAGGATCACGGTTTGAGGACAGCCTCATCTACTTAGTGAGGCCCTTTCCAACTCAGTGAGACCCTGTTTCAAAATAAAGAATTTAAAAAATTGCTAGGGGTATAGCTTGGAGGTAGGATTCCACTGAGTTAAATTCCCACTATCGCAAAAAAATTTTTAAAATTAAAAAAAATAAAATCACTTTTGTGAACTGCACTTGTTAATATTAGGTCACTTTTAAGGATAGCATTAAAGACATTGCCCATAAAATCACATGGTCCTGCATATAAAGCTCTATCAGACTCCTCTCTCTCTAAGGTCCCAGTGTTGGGGCAATTGTGCCGCCTCTCAATAGTGTGGTACTGAAATATGAATCCTTCAGTAAACTGTGATCTCCTCTTTGGTTGGACCACTAACATACTTAGAATTAAGTTTGCAACCCAGTTCTAACACTTTTTCATAGACCTATTAAATAATTTATTTTAGTCTGTTTATTTTCTAATGATATGTTACTGTTCTATATATTTTAGTTCCCTAAAATCTTTCCTGGAGGAAATAAGATTATAAATAGCTAAATTTATAGATTCACCAATATCTTATTTTTGTTGTTGTCATCATTGTTTCTTTATATCTATCTATGCCTACTTCTATAAACGATTGAGGATAGCTCTATCAGGAAGAACTAACAATAAAATAAAATTCAGATTGCACTCACCTGTTTCATTTTTATTTTGTGCAGATATTACATATGTACAAGATATTTGAATAAATATTTAATGAGAAAACTAAAAGAATGAACTGCAGCAAAACAAAAAAATATTTAATGCCTTTGGATTTTTAAGATGTTAATGGGTTTCTTAGGATAATTCAAAACAAGAGACATCTTTCATGATATTTCTATGGCTAGACAGCATTTAGAACTAGATAAACTATCTTCCAATATCCTTACAGATAGGAAACCCCCAAACCAGTAACGACCCTGAGAGAGACGAGACAAATCCCAGATTGATAAAATTAAAGTTATACCGACTCAGAAAAAAAATAGGAGCTTCAGATAGTAAATATAATTTTAGGGGGAAACTCAATGTATTGCATATCCTAATTTATATATGTGGGTTCATACTGAGATAGACTCTTAGTATAAAACAGAAATCATTTCCTATATACAAGCATATGGAAGTCCCAACAGCACAATAGGTTAATATAAAGTACTTATATATCTACATAGGGCTATGACATAAATTCATACATATACAGCATTTTTCTGAGTAAATTTTACTGGGAAAATACAAAGCATGTGGTATTTAAAAAAAAAAACCTGTTTTTTTTTCAAAGAAAATCTTCCTGTACATTTTCCTGTGAGGTAAATTGTCAGTATTTTTTGTTTTTATCAAAAAGTCAAAGTGGTTTGTTCTGATAATATAATTATTTTTATACAAACTTTAGAAATATCCATTGGGATACTTCAAGTAATTCACATAGTGAACTTCCAAAGGGAAAAAATATTTTTCCAAAAATTTAAAGAATTTTGAAGGTTTTTTTCTGATTAATCTTGGTCACTTATAATAAGTAAAGGACAGACATTTTTTGTTTTCAGGTAATATATATATATATATATTTATATATGTGGCCTAGAATGGTTGAATGACAAATAATTATTGAAGTTGGCACAGTGAGTTCCTAATAATGGAATGATCAAAATAGCCTACACAGTTTGACCTTGGAGATTTATATTTATTGATTAATATAAGCCATAATTTTATCATAATGAGCATTTTTCTTTACCATTTTGAATTGTCATTTCCTCTGCTATAAATCTGACTTACTTTTTAATCCCGTCTGTAGAAGAGATAAATTTCTTATTATGGTGATTATATGGAAAGATGATATCATGAGTCTGCAAAATTATTCAAAGCAATTAGCAGGGACTGATTGTTATGCACCACACTCTCATAACCCAGAAACACACCTATCGAAAATAGATTTACAATCTAAAACCATCTATAAATCCCTCTTACTGTCAACTTCATGGCTTTGTCCATGTGCCTCCTGAAGCTTGGTATAAATGTCTGCCATCGGACTTATAATTTGCCACTAACATGAGCATCTCTACCCTTAGATTATAAGCTCTCTGAGAGCAGTAGTAGTGCCCAGCATAGATGTGTCTACAATCGGCCTTTTGAAAAGAATGCACTGAATGAAAACATCATGCAATGGCCCCCAAAGAGATTCTATTTACACTAAGCCTCACTTTCAGTGATTTGTATAGGTGTACAATAGAAAGTCTAGCCAAAAACTGGCAGTGTCCAGGAGCCATGGAAAGCCTCACCCCGCCTTTTCATTCTCTCCTATCTGCTTCCTGGCACACACCTTACATGCCCTGGCCATAAGCCTATGGCCATCTGTCATGCCAGGTTGTGAGTGACAGCAGGTCAAGGGAACCAGGCGAGGAGCCACAACCAGGAAAGCAGGATGCAGACAAAAACACAAGGGTCACAAGGGTAACAGGGTTAGTCACAAGTCATTAAACAAACGAGCAAAAAAATCAAGAGGATGCTGACAGCAGACAGCAGAGAATAATAAAAGACTCACAATGAACAACCAGAAAATCGGCAAAAGCTGAGGGTTATTATGGCCAGTAAGGCCACACATGGATTCAGAGACATACCAAGAGCACTGGAAGAAGGACATGTCATACAACTTTGGACAATACTTTCATGATTGAATCTACTGTCAAGTGTACACTCTGAATAAAACTATCTTTTAATAAATCATATAACATTTTACAAAAAGCACAATTACGTTTTTTTCCTGATAGAAGGCATCAACTCATTGAGGTTAAGCATTTCAGGTACGATTTTTCCAACCTGTTTTGAATTTTCTTGTTTTATAACACATTAGAACTTTAACAGTTTTGAAGGGGTACTTAAGAGAAAACTTTTTTTTTTGGTGGTGGTACTGGGGTTCCTGGAAACCTTCTACCTCCGGGCTACACTCCCAGACCTATTTTATATTTTTATTTGGAAACAGGGTCTCTTAAGCCAACACATTTGTCTTCGAACCCGTGCGATCCTCCTGCCTCCGCCTCCCAAGCGCTGGGATTACAAGAGTGCACCACCACGCCCAGCTAAGAGAACACATTTTATACAATACTTTTATCATGCTGACAGATACATAGACAAAGAAACATGAACCATCCCCTAGGTCTCTGAACAACAATTACATGGGTCTTAAGGCTCCTTGCCTGGCTCTAACCTCTGTTTGCAGCCTTAACTCTCACTATACCTAAGACACCCCCTTTAACTGCCCCTCCCACAGAGCAGTGGTAAAGAGG
Source organism: Muscardinus avellanarius (assembly GCF_963383645.1). Taxonomy (NCBI): domain Eukaryota; kingdom Metazoa; phylum Chordata; class Mammalia; order Rodentia; family Gliridae; genus Muscardinus; species Muscardinus avellanarius. The sequence continues at coordinate 73,043,498 of NC_137794.1, read as the reverse complement.
CCCAGGAGTTCCTTGAGCTGGGGATAAGGTCGAGTCTTCCCTGGGGTCCCCTCACCATTGGCAGGAATAGAGGTAGCCTTGATCCCTGAAGTTTCCTGGCAAGGCCCCCTTCCTGTCCTCACCTGACACACTCGCAGCAGCTTTACTGCCCTCTGCCTTGAAACCTATAGGCTGATCTCACCCTGCTCCATATTCGTGCACACTTATGTCAGAAGAGCCAGTGCAGATCCCCAGGCCTAGGCTCATTCCTGGAGCCACGATGCTCTCTTCCATCATACTACCTCATCCCTTTCCTGCATTGTCTCTATTACATTTGACATTGGATATCTTTTTCAATTTATGTGCCTGTCTACCTTCCTTTACTAAAGCACAGCCTCTTTGAGGACAGGAATTTGGGCCTGTTTGGTTTCTTGCAGAATCCTTTTTCCTAAAACAATGTCTGGGACCTAAAAGACAAATGAAATATGTTTATCTAATGGATTCATTTAAAAAATCTATTTGAACAACCTGCTGTGCATCCTGGATACAAGTAAATATTATGCTGCTCCACCACCCTGTTGGAATAACTCCTGATGCTGCAGCTGGGGCCCCCTCACTCCCATCTGCCCAATGCAAATCCTACCTGTCAAGACCCATCCACAGCCCCTCCCCTCTGGAAAGCTTTCTCAGCTAGTTCCAGCCCGCAGGTATCTTGTCCTCTTCTGAACTGCTTCGGTACTTACTGTCACTTAACCATTAATCATCGTCCTGCTTGTGCCAGCCCCGCACAGCTATGTAGAACTACTGTTTATATCTTCTGTGGTTATTTAGCTTATCACTTTTCATTTGTCTACCAAACTAGATTGTAAAGTGAAAAGAACAAGAATGTTCATTTTATCCTTTTTTATTTTCCCTGCAAAGCCTTCCATAGAATAGGGGTCTAGCAGATTATTGTTGAATAAGTGACTGAAATAATTTAGAATGGAGTCTTGATGGAGGAAAAAGTACAACTTTTATTTATCTATTCTAAAGGATGAGGTTGGATCTTTTTTCTTTTCTCTCTTCCTGTTAACCTTTTGGTAAAAGTAAAATCATAAATGTGAGAGTATTTTGGAAAATGAGCATAAACTAGGAATAGTAGAATCCATGTGAAGATAGCATGAAAAAGATTTATTCTCCTTCCTACCAAGTCCCAGCTTTTTCCAAGTATCTGCTGGTCTCTGCACAATTCTGTGCCTTGGGGGAAATGACCCAAGCCTCATTCCGAAAGGGTTGAAGGTTCTAAATGCTCCAAGCTAACGAAGATTTTTCATTGTCCTTACCATCAATTGTTTTAGTCATTTGATGTAATTCTGGGCATTTGGTTCAATTCTAAGCAATGAATAGTAAATCCATTGGGAGACTTCTGGGAAAGATTCCTTGCCCTTCAAGACGGGATAAAAAGGCCATGGAGAAAAACTGTTACTCAGCCTTCCATTGCTTTAACAAAATACCTGAGATAATCAACTTTAAAAAGGGAAAGACTAGCCGGGCGTGGTGGCGCATGCTTGTAATCCCCGCGCTTGGGAGGCAGAGACAGGAGGATCACGCAGGTTCGAAGCCAGCTGCGTGCGCTGGCTTATGAGACCCTGTTTCCAAATAAAAAGTATAAAAAATAGGTCTGGGAGTGTAGCCCGGAAGTAGAAGGGCTTCCAGGAACCCCAGTACCACCAAATAAATAAATAAATAAATAAATAAATAAATAAATAAAAAGGGAAAGACTTATTTTGACTTATTTTGTTCATGGTCAGTATGCCCCAAGGCTTGGGACAGTGTGGAAGCAGCACATCAGGAAAGAGAGTGCATGGTGGAGGAAACTTAAGAGAGAGGGAAAGACTGGCTTCCCACAATTCTGTTTGAGGACACACCCAGTGCCCTAGGACCTCCCACTAGGCTCCACCTCTTAGAGGCCCCACTACCTTCCAAAAGTACCAGTGCTAAGGCCAAGCCTTTGACACAGGAGCCTCTGGGTGATAGTCCAGATCCCAACTATAACAAGCCCCATTTTCTCCCTCTGACATCTGTATTGCTGGGTATAATGCTAGACAATTCACAGCTGTCCTGTAACCAGAAGCGAGGCTAGCTCTAAGACAAAGCAACACACAGAAGAATGAAGGCTTGGAAAGAAAGGAAGAGTTCACATTTTTTTATGATGTTGTTTATCATCTGAATTAATCACCCTAGAGCTATATATTCTGAGTCTTGTTACTGTAATTTAATTTGAGATGCTTTTCAGTTACTTGTAGTTACAAGCATTCTATATGATATAGTGATTTAAATATTTTCTCAATAGCTGGGCATAGTGGCACATACCTGTAATCCCATTTATTGAGAGACTGAGATAAAGGATCAGCTTTGAGGCCAGTCTCAACAACTTAGTGAATCCTTGTTTCATAAATTAAGTAAGTAAGTAAGTCAATTTCCAGTACCAAAAGAACAAAAAAAGTTTTTTTAATGAACTAGGAACAAAGATTTATAAGTGAATGCTCAGACCAGCCTTAATGATAGTAAGTGAGCTAGAAACAATTTGTGTGTGTATGGGGGGAGGTACTGGGTCTATCATTCACTAAGATTAAACCCAGGGCATTCTGCCTCTGAGCTATATCCCAAACTCTATTGTTTTGTTTTTGTTTTTGTTTTTTTAAAAAGGGTGTCACTAAGTTGTTGAGGGCACTGCTACATTGCTGAGTCTGGCTTCAAACCTACGATCCTCCTGTTTCAGCTTGCGAAGTGCTGGGATTACAGGTATGTACCACCACAACCACCTTGGACTAGAAACAATTCAAATGTCCATGTACAAATAGGATAATAATGCTATTCTATACAATAAAATACATTTAGTTATAGAAAGGAATAAACTACTGACATGGGAGGCTGAGACAGGAGGATCACACAGATTCGAAGCCAGCCTCACCTATTTAGTGAAGCTCTCAGCAACTTAGTGAGACACTGTTTACAAATAAAGTATAAAATAGGTCTGGGAGTATATTCTGGAGGTAGAAAGCCCCTGGGTTCCACCCCCAGTACCACCAAAAAAAAAAAGCATTAGGCTACATGAGGAAGGCAGCCACAGAAGGTTGCATATGGTATATTCCATTTATTTAATAGCATAGCAAAAAGGAAACTATAGTATGATGGTTACCTTTATGTGGCATTTCAGTAGGCCATGGAACATGGTCTTGGGTCATATGCCAGTCTAGATGTTGCTATTTTTTAATTCTGGTAAATTACATGAGCATAATCAGTATATTCCCTCTCCCTCCCTCCTTTTCATATTGACTAATATATATAAGGACAGAAAACATATCAGTAGTTGTCAGGGTCAGGCAGAATTGGAAAAAGAAAAATTGACTACAAAGGGGCACCAAATACTTTTGGTGTAAGGACTGTCTAATATACTAGTCACAGACATATGTGGCTATTAAGCACTTGAAATATGACCAGTTTAAACTGAGACTTGCTGAAAGTATAAAAAACACATCAGATTTCAAAGACATATGACAAATAATATAAAATATGTCAGTAACTTATTTAATTACATATCAATATGTATGGTTAAAATAAAATACATAAATATATTATTTAAATAAATTTCACCTATTTACTTTTATTTTAATACGATACTAGGAATTTGAAATTATATGTGATTTATATTATATTTTTATTGAACAATACTGTTCTGTATCTTGATTGTGACATTGGATACATGACAACACATTGATATTGATAAAAGCTTTTAAACTATGTACCAGAAACAGTGAGTTTTATTACATATAAATTATGCCTCAACAAACTTAAGTCTAAAATATTAATGAAGAGAAATATAAACAATTACTTTATGCAAAACAGCATTATGTCATAATATTCACTTTCACGTATCCTCACTGTTTTATCTTTGCTCGTGTTAGTCCCACTGTGAGCACAGTAAAGTTTTTCATCCTTTGAGAGCTGGTTAAATCAACTTCATGCAGTAGCTAAATCTAGCTCTCCCTTACCCCTAATAAGTCTTCTCTAAATCCTCATCATTAGTGTTACAGTCTGACATCTGTTCTAGGACATGAAATTTCATCTTTCTGAGTCAGACACCAGCCACAAGAATAGGAAGAACTCAGGGCCAGGGATTGTGTTCAAGGCTGATGAGTTCAAAAACTTAGATCCAGTTGAACTGGTTTTTTGGGTTTTTTTTTTTTTTTTTTTTTTGGTGGTGGTACCAGAAGCTTTCTACCTCCAGGCTATACTTCCAGACCTATTTTATACTTTATTTGGAAACAGGGTCTCACTAAGTTGCTGAGAGCCTCACTAAGTAACTGAGGCTGGCTTCGAACCTGTGCGATCATCCTATCTCAGCCTCCCAAGCGTGGGGATTACAAGGGTGAGCCACGACGCCCGGCTCAGTTGAACTGGTTTTAAAGGCTGGATCTGAGAGCCAGTCAGACAGCTCAACATCAAAATGTTTTCTAGGTGATTGTGTATGTTTGCATGGCTTCCCAGCTGGAGTAAGTTACCTAAATCCAGGAACCATGTCTTATTTTTCTTGGACATTTTTCCACAAAAAATAATTTACCCCCTAAACTGCATGTGAAAGCTACCAATCATTGTAATAGCCACCTTCAGTTGACTCTGAGGTGCAGGACTCTATGATCTGATACCAACAACACCCTGCCTTAACTGAAACCTGACCCTCCCAGCATTCTATCCCCCCTTGGCCCTCTCATGGATACCTTTTTATTCTCTCACACTTTAACTGCCTCAGGATCTATAGATGTGGTTGGTGTCTACCTTACTCCTCGAGTAAGTAGTAACACGTTTTTGCTATTCGGTCCTCTCTCTCTGGTCTTTGCCATATTTAAGAACTGCATCACAAGCTACTTGGGCTCTCACAGTGTCAGATATGAGATAAACCCACTGAGTGATGAACACAATGTAACCCAAAACACATTTCTCATCTGCCTGGGGTACCAAGGTAGAAGAACCTAAACTGGCCTGCATTCATCTATAAAGGGTTTATATTATCTGAACCATGACATTGGTTTTAAAGGCTGGATATTTCAGGAAATCATTAGGTGATTCAGGTAGCCTAAGTGGTTCAGAAAAGAAATAACATTAGACACAACAGGAAAAAAGTGCCAAAGTACAGATGCACAAAAGCGGGTCATTTTGTGTGACTGGGCGGTAGGCCACTAGAGCCTTTCATCAAAGCTAATAAATACTAAGGGCATGTGTTGTACTGAGGAAGCTCAATAAGGAGCCTCTATTACTAGATCACTAACACCACTAATTAATTATTGTTCTTGGATTGTTTTTTTTTTCCATTAACCTTCCACAGTTCTATTAATTCTGAATAAATTCATGCAGTTCGATTTTTCTGTTTGTGCCAAGCAATTGATATTTCTCCCAGTCAGAACAAACTTCCTCCCTCATCTCTATGTATACTTTGGGTAAACCCTACACAAGGACACACTGTATTGAAGTCCAAAACCCATGGGCCCCTAGGGGCCGCATTTTCCAAAACCCCAGACACCGTATTTGACCCACACATGGGGCCTCTTTTTAGGTGCTTCACCCTCCTGCAGTAAGTAGGAGGACAAATTCTCTTTCAGTTCTATGTTTAATCACAACAAAGAATCTATACTAAGTCACTTTCTTTCTTACTAAATATTATTGAAAATGCATTATTGCACCAAAGAACACATTTTCCTATATGTAATCAGCCAATTACAGCTGAAAAAGTAAAAGTTTTCCATTCATATAGTTTATGAGTACTTGAAGCACTTTTACTCTTGCACACACCCAAGCCTCGAAACAACCTTGGAAGCTCTTGAGATTCAAAACAACCTTGAAATATTGTCCCTGTCTTTACAGAGAAGGAAACTAAAAGCTGAATGCAAGTAGCTTGTTTAAATTCACACACGCATGAGGACTAAAGCGTGCCATTCAGAAGCTGGCTTGGCTCTCCTCTCCTCAAGCAGCCCTCTGAAAACTCTCAGGTCTGAGCTCAGTGTCTTCCTTTGGCTCCCATCACCCCCATGCATGCCCCCACCATAGCATTCATTTTACCCGTGCTCTGGAATGTCATCGTGCACATACATCACCCTAGAATCCTAAATGCTGCTTGTGATTCATTGATTTAACTGTGCTTCTCACCAGCAACTGGGTGATGCTGATGCTCCTGGTCTGAGGACCACACTTTGGAAAATAAGGCACTGAAGAGTGCAACTTCAGAGGCTGCCTTTATTTCATTCTCTCCCTGTAGCTGTGAGCTCCACAGGCTGTGAACTATGCATTATTAATCAGCATTTCCAACATTTAGCTCAAGCTATGGCGGGCTGTAAAAGTCTCAATAAATATGAAATGAACGAATGTACAAATGAGTGAATAAGTGAATCAATGTATAAGTGAAACCCAAGTCTCCTGGTCCAGAGTTGCCCCCAGTGCCTCCTGCTGCCTCTCCCCAGTGCCTCTGGCAGACATAGGCCGTGTCTGCCTTTCCTTTTAAGCTAAACACCAGCTGGTTTAAGAAAACTCAACTATCTCTGTGGCTTAGCACATTGAAGAGTTTCTTCTTTTTCTTACTTGGAGTGTAGGGGTGAGTAAGGAGAGCCTAGCTCCTTTCAGTCATTCAACATCAAAGATGGCAGAGCCTGCACCATCCTCGGCATGAGGAGCCTGAATGACCCGTTACTTCTGTCTCCATTCTTAGGGGATGTGGGAAAGGCAGTGTTTCACTGGATCATCCCTCCCCATCAATGAGACACTGGCTAGAGGGGAGCGGTACAGTGAAATGGTCCTTCTCCTCTAAAAGCCCCCGTGGCCTCTGCTCAGCTACCTGTTGTTCTTTAACTTCACTTCATGCTCTGAGATTCTGTGGTGGAATTCATCGTGGTTTTTCTTTTTCCTGGACTTCTTACCCAAAAGAAGCTCCATCTGTTCAAATCCTTCAGTTCATATTTCAAAAGATATTTTATGCAGTTTTTCAAATTTCCCAAACACATCTATTTCTCTTTTATTTTTGGAACCTTTCTAATGTTCTGCGCTTTTCTAATCATCTCTAGCACATTTTCCATGAGCTTCAGGTATGTGTGCACTTATAAGTTTCCAAAGAGCAGGACCATGTATTAAACAGTTAGGAGACCTTCTTAACGTCTAGCAGAAAACCTTACATTGGGCAGTAACTCAGTGAACAGTGGCATTTTTAAGTTGCATTTAAAATACATATAATAAATGTAAAGAGCTTATCTGGTAACAATCTTGCTGTAGGTTTTTGGGCAGCAAGGACAGCTATAACTCCAAAAGTGAAAGAAAGAACTGCCAGTGCTCAGAAGCTACAAATATAACCAGAGCCATGGCATAAAATGAAATACTTCTGCTTCATATACTTCCACCAAGCAGAGCCCCATTTTATACACTTCCTCTTTAATGGTTCAGACGTATAGTTCTTAACATCACATGGAGACTCATAACCTTCAGAATACAGCATGAATCAGCTGGCTGCACTGCAAAGAGAATATAAAATGCCATCGAGAATGTCCTAACCGGAACAGTAAACTTTTAAAGTACAAACAACTCATCTGTTAGCAGCCTGGCATTTTGCTGTCTAGAAAATAAATACATTAGAGATATATCTTTAAAGAGATTCTAGTACCTGTGTAAGACAACAATTTCCAATCCTGAGGCTGTGGCAGACTAAGGCAAGAGGCATTGTGACCTGGCCTTAGCAGTAGCAATAAGCACCAGAAACCTCTGCACCTTAAGAGGAGGAGTTTTTAACTCCTAGAATCCATAACTACATCCTTAGGTTGAGCAAGACTTGTCCTCACTTACCCAGCTTATGAGGCATGGATTCTTGGATAGACGGTCGATGGAAGAATATCAGCGAAACTATAAACCTGATAACAAATCTGTCTCCATTATCCCACCTTTCCATTTTTCAAAATCTTACCTAAGAGGGTGTAATATATACTTAAGAGGGGCCCAGAGACCCCAGTGCACAAGCATAATACCCAACTCAAAGAAAGTCTCTGCTTTATTTTGAGGAAGTATGTTGCTTTTCATGTGAAGTCTGGAATGAAAAGCTTGTTGCAGGGTCCAGGTGGCTGTCTTAAAGAAGAGAAGACGAGGAACAAGAAATAAGGAAATGTAGAGTCTTCCCATGGGAAGAGGTCCTCATCATTTCTTAACCTTCCCACCATCGTCTCACAAGTAAGTGAAACACAGGTGGGTGCAAAAGAAGAGAAGGGGAAATAAGAGCACATTTGAGTGAAGTTCCCTGTCTAGAAGAGGAAAAGTAAGATCAGACTAAGAACACTTCAACCCTAAATGCTGAAAAATGTGAGGGCTCAATTTATTCGACCACCACTCCCAATATGTGTAAAGAGGGGTAGTGCAATTCCCACATGAATAGCTTTGGTCTAGATTTCTTAATGGTGACATATCAAATGTGAAACTTTTTCCCAAGAATTTTGGAGAGCATAATTTTATGATTGTCCTGAGAACAAGCTTTCCTACTAAGTAGTTCTTTTTTTATATACTGGGGGTAGAGCCCAGGAGCATTCTACCTTCAAGCTACACCCCCAGCCCTATTTTTTATTTTTTGTTTTGAGACAAGATCTCACTGAATTGCAAAGAGCCTCACTAAGTAGCTGAGGCTGTCCACAAACTGCGATCCTCCTGTCTCAGCCTCCCAAATGCTGAGATTACAAGCGTGCGCCACCACGCCTGGCCTAAGTAGTTCTTTACAGAAGCTGGAGACTTTAGGAATTGTCTAACATCAAATTCTATGGATGTTATCTCAATATATAGGACTCCTGACAATTACCACAGATAATCCAAAAAAGTTAATTAAGTTTAATAACTAATATATCCACTAAACCAAAGTTACCCATTAAAGAGGCATTAAGGGCCTTCTATGTAGCCTCATTAGATGCTACAGACAGTACAAAGCTAAGTAAAGAGAAGTCCCTCCTTTCAAAGGGTTGTCTAATTTGTTGTGATTTTTTAAGTAAGGATGCTGGCAGTGAGATTTCACTTTTTTAATGCAAAAGCAATTGTAGGGTATTGTATTTGGGATCTGGAGTTTCCCTCAGAGCTCATGTGTTCAAAGAATATTCCTAATGTAGCAATGTTCAGAGATGGGACATGGCTGGAGGTGGAGAGCTATTGGGAGAATGCCTACCCTCCCCCATCCCTCTTTCTGCTTCCCAGTGATCATGAACCGAGTAGCTTTCCTCTGCCCTGCTCTGCCACAATGATATTTCTGCACTGGAGCTGGCCAACCATGAACTGAACCTCTGACATCATGAGTCAAATGAACCTTTCCTCCTCGAAGTTGTTCTTGTCTGGCACTTTGATCTCAGTGGCAGAAAGACTGAATAACACATAGGGCATATAGAAATATCATTTACAGAAGAAAAGGGAGCATATGATAGTCCAGAGGACAGAGAGAAAACATCTGGTTGAATGGAGCAAGAAAAGACTTGATAAGTGGGTAAGTTTGAGAAAAGACTTCAGACTTGAAGAATGGCTTGTGTTTGGTCAAAAAGAAACAGAAATGAGGGGTGTTTTATGAAAAGCATAACATTCATCATAACCAGCATTTACTAAGACCTTACTTTGTTAGGCCTTGTGCTAAATCCTTTACACAAGTTGACTTCTGCTATTCTCACAACAAATTTCCACAGTGAATAGTGGAGTCCATTACTATCTTTATTTTACAAAAGATAAAACTGAAGCTCTGGCTAATGCCCAGAACCATCGAGCTAAAAGTAGCACAATCCTAAACTGGCAAAGGTTCAGGTTAACTGTGAGAAATCTAGTTTGAATATTTAGTGCATATCAATAAATAAAAAGGACTAAGTCAGAAATTCCCAAGGCTCCAAGGGCTGGATGAAAGGCTTTGTGCTTAGTTGACAGGCAAAGAACAGTCACGAAAGGGTTGTGAATAGGTTTTTACATTTTTACATTATGACCACGCTGTGGACATATCATAATGTGGGGACTAGGGAGACAGTGGAACCAAAAAGTCCATGTCTGTTTTTCAGGTAAGAAGCAAACTGGCAGTGAAGCGATTGATAATGAAATTGGGTAAGAGATAAAATAAATACAAAAGGTCAAATCTATAGAACTTATCAATTAATTGGGTGAATGCCAGAAATATTAAAGCAAATAAGTCTATGACTCCAAGGGTTGGGGTCTGGGCCTGACATGATGGTTTCAGAAATAGGAATTGGCAAATTAAGGTTATTGAAGAAAAGATGTTTTTCAATTTTTCTTCCTGCAGACCTCCCTCTTCCTCCTCTTCATCACCACCACCATCAGTATCAACATCATCAGAGTTTGTACAGATTGTTTGTTAGATATCATTTGAAGTCTTTTACACATAGCAACTAATTTAACACTTCACAAACTCATAAGATTCACACTAGCATTATCCCCACTTTATAATTAAGAGCATAAAAACACAACAGGTGATTTTCCCAAAATCATTTTGTTAAGAGACAAGGGGTAGTGCACTTATTGCAAACCTCAGCAGTCTGCCTCCAGAGTTTACCCTGACATTTTTTAAACTGAAGGACAGACATCAAGAGGTTGTTTTTGTTGGACAAGATTTTTCTTGGTGTTCCTCAGTAGGAGACAGAGGGGAAATTGAGATACTAGCAGGGTGAGCCTATAGTTTTTCTCTTTTATTAAGCCTACTTTTGCATGGGGTAGGGTTTTAACTGATTGTACTCAGAAGAGCTTCATTAATTTTCCAGGGGCAGTCTGTCTGTACCTGTCTCCAAAATGCATGTAATCTCCTGCTGGCCTTTATAAGTAACAGGGATATTTTCCCCATTACAGAAGAGCGTTTCTGACCTTTCATTCCCTTGATCTAATACAGCTGGACATCTGCCTGGGTTTCCTCGTTTCCTTAACAAGGCAATTTGGAAATATTTACACACAAAAAGAGTTTTTGGCATGTGTTGGAGAGCCCCACTCCTGCTGTGATGCTGGCTACAGAGGAATTGTTTTAATTTTGCTCAATTAGATCCTCCTCTAGTGAATTGGAGGAATATATTTATTTGATTTCCTTGTTTCCCTTTTTCTTATTTTGAAACAACAGAGTTGAACTGGTTGGTATCATGAGGAGTTGGGGGGGGGGGTAGTGTATGAGGAGAGAAGAAAAGAAAAGGAAGAGGTCACCCAGAGAGAAGTCCTCCAAGGGCCACCTGACATCTGGTCACGTGAGTGGCCAAGGGATACAGCAGCTGGCCGGGGCCTGGTCTCCGACTCTAGGGAATGTGAAATGAGCTGATGAAGCTTTGGAGGAAAAGAAAACATTGCACATCAATTTGGCTTGTTTTAGTGCTAATCCAATACTCCAGGCACTCGCACATGTGGCTGAACAACAACTCTAAAGCCTCAGGATTTTTCCCCCAATTATTTATGATAAATACTTATTACAATGCACCAACAAAAGTATATTAAAATAAGTAAATAGGTTCAGCAATAAAATACAGAGATATTAAGGATTGGCACTTTATAGTCCTCCTTCCTAAATTTGACAATTGCAATTGGGAACATGGTAGCTAATATTCTATCACATTTGCTTTGTCTATGTGTATGCATATAAGTATGCATTTCTGTCTGCATATTCATGTTTCAGTGAACCATGTGAAAGTAGTTGTCAATATCCTGGCATTGCAGTCATCCTCACTCCCCTCACCTGTGCTAGAAATAAGACCACTCTTCTTAATGAACATGAAATCATTATACCCCGAAAAACTAATAAATATTTTAATGACATTTACTATCTACGCAATATTCAAATCTCCAATTTGCCCCAAATACTATCAGGATCTAATCTAAGTGCAATTTTGTATTCCAGCCCTTATTTCATTTTTTAAATCAAAGTCTTACATATGCTGAGAAAAATGGAGCAAATCATATGTCCAACTCAATTAATTTTCACAAACTGAAACCGGATGCATAACTACCACCCAGACTGACACCTCAGAATCCTGCCTTATTCTCTATCTCCATCAAATGCCTATTAGAACCGCTATTCTAATATCAGTTATTATCCGTTACTTTTGCCTGGCTTTGAAATTTATATGAATAAACTAACATAGTATGCACTTTATTTTGTCTGTCTTCTTCTGAGCAACAATTATATTGGTGAAATTCAACAATATTGTATGTAGTTGTGATTCCTTTATTCTCATGGCTCTGAACTACCACATTTTATAAATATTCTAGAATCTATTTGTCAATTGTTGATTGGACACCTGGATTTCTTTTTCAAGTGCACATTCAAGTCAATTCACATTCCTAAGTGTGTAATCATTGTTTTACTTATCATTTGGTTGTTGCTTTGTGCTGGAGGTTGAACCCATAGGCATTGTACCTCCAAGCTACATGCCCAGCCCCATTTTATATTTTATTTTGAAACAGGGTCTCTCTAGATTGCTGAGAGTCCCACTGTCTTCGAACCTGCAATCTTCCTGTCTCAGTCTCCCAAATACTGGAATTATAGGTGTGTGCTACCATAGCTGGTTTAACATTTATTATTTATCATTTTCTTAATTGGGACGTTGGTTTTGTATTTAACATGTGGGTATTTGTAAAACATGTGAATTCCAAATATGCTCTCCAAGAGCAATTTGCCTTCCTTTTTTTTTCTTTTTTTTTTTTTTCAGTACTAGAAATGGAATTCTACCTCCAAGCTACTCTCTCCCAGCCCTGATTAAATTCTTTATTTTGAAATAGGGTCTCACTGAGTTGCAAAGGGCCTCACTAAGTAGTAGTTGAGGCTGTTCTTGAACCTCAATCTTCCTGTCTCCGCTTCCCAAATGCTGGGATTACAAACACGCGCCATGACGAAATGCTGCCTTTTCCTTTTCTTACTTGCACATTGTTCTAAGGAGATGTATATTATTGTAATCAATTTATCGGCCTTTCCTTTTAAAACTAATGGCCTTTTGTATCTCCCTTAAGAATTATTCCTATTTTAAAGTCATGAATATATACTCCTATGTTTGTTTTCTGTAAGCTTTATAGTTTCACCTTTACTCTGAGATACAGGAACTATCAAAGTTTTATATTTGCATGTGTAATGTAAGGGTGAGATTCACTTATTTCCCATAGAGGTCCAATGGAAACACTCCGTTTATTGAGGGGACCATTTTTTTCTTTCTTCACATCAACACTGTCATGCGTCAGGTGACCATGGAGTGGAAGGTCTATTTCTGGACTTACTATTGTGTTCTTTGACATATTCATTTATTCTTCAGCCAATACAATACCATCTTAATTACTGAAACTTTGGAGTAAATATTAAAATCCAGTAGAATGTCTCCCAGTGTTTTCTTCCTCAATTAGAAAAATGAACTAACACCTTGACTCTTCTTGGTTCCCTGCATTTCCATACATAATTGGGATTTAACTTGTAAATTTTTTGAAAAAAATTTCTAGAATTTTTATTGAATTTTTAATTGAATCAAAATAGATCATTTCCTAAATTGATCTATTTAGGAAAATTGACATCTTTACAATACTGAAACTTCTAATCCACAAACTTAAAATAACTCTCCATGTATTTGAGTCTGTTTTTATTTCTCTCTAATGTTTTCACATATTTATGTATTAAATTCTTATATATTTTTGTTAGATTTAATTGTATGTGTTTAATATTTGTGGCACTGATATAAATATTTTAATTATTTTATTTCAAATTATTTTTGCCAGTAGAAATACAATTTAATTTGCATATTCACTCTGACTCTAGAACTCAGTTAATTTTTTCTTATTTATTGAAATAACTTGACTATGAGTTATTTTATATTTTCTACAAATTTTAGATTTCTAAGCCATTTGAAAATAAAAAGGTTTTTTCTCATTCTTTCTAATTTTAATATTTTTCTTGCCTTTATGGTCTAGATAAATCCTCTTGCACAACACTGAGGATGGTGGTATGACAATTCTTGTATTTTTTTGAATCTCAGAGAACTTTTCAAACTTTCGACACAGCTGGGCATGGTGGCACACGCTTGTAATCCCAGCATTTGGGAAGTTGAGACAGGAGAATCGGGGTTCACAGACAGCCTCAGCTACTTATTGAGGCCCTTTGCAATGCAGTGAGGCCCTGTTTCAAAATAAACAATACAAAATAGGGCTGGAGGTGTTGCTTAGAGGTAGAATGCCCCTGGATTCTATCCCTAATACTGCAAAAAAAGAAAAATTTAAACACAACATAGGATATGTACAACATTTTATAGATGTTAGTTATCAAATTAAAGAAATTACCCTTTAGTGTTAGTTTGCTAGAGTTAGTTTTATTTTTCCTGATCAGTGTTTCAATGCAATTGATACATTAGAGATTAGAATAATATAAATTGTTCATTTGCCTTTGCTCAATTATTTTCATGAGAAACACAGGTGAATGGGAAAAAAAAAACCTGTGCCCAGCTTAAATACATGGAGAAATATAGAAATATGCACGCAGATTCGTTTCAAGCATCTGTCAGCTACACCAGCTCACCATGTATAGTATGAGCCACACTCATAGAAATCTGATGTTACAACTTCGTGTCTAATTCATATGACCTTCCTTTACTACTTCACAAAAACTTGTTATACACACACACACACACACACACACACACACACACACACATTTTCAATTCAAGTCAATTTTTGTATTTTAATGACATTTGTATAAAGCTTTATACTTTTTAATAGGTTTCTAAATACTTCACATCAGCAATAAATTTTTGAGTGTTATGTATTCATATCTATTTTTCCTCCAAGCCTTGTGGTGGCTTTTGTGTGTGTGTGACTTTGAATACTTTGGTTATTTAAAAAAAAAAAACATACCACAGCACAAATGACTATATTTGCCATTTCTGTTGCTGAGAGTTTCACTAAGTTGCTAAGGCTGGCCTCTAAACTGTGATCTTCCTGTCTACTGTCTCCTATTCCCAAGTATTGGGTTTACAGGTATATGCCCACTTCTCCTGGTAAAAGTTGCTCTTTCTAACTAATCTCAGTGTTGGTTTTTCCCACGGTGTGTCCTGATATGATAGCATTGCTACTGGCCCATTTGGGTTCAGTGCAGAAAGCCCACCTGGTTCCTATCTTTCCTTTTTCACCATGTAACAACTCTTCTTAGATGGAGAGATTACATTTTCCACAAACAAGCTTTATTGTATTTCCCTGAGGTGCTCTGTCTCCTAAACTGTAATCAGTATATTTTAATCACGTAAAAAGAAATAAATTCTTTGAATTAAATAATCCTCTGGGGACTCATTGTCTCTCTCTCTTTTTTTTTCTTTCAAGAGCAAAGGCACTCAGCCACATTAAGTGAAATGGGTACAGTTATCCTCAGTTTATCTGCTACTATTTCTGAGTATCTGATAGCCTTCAACTATCTCCTGACCACTTAAACCTAAAGAAAAAAGTTGGATGAGTTCCTTTTTTCCTTACTACAAGATCACAGGCTGCCATCCAGGTGTGTAATATCTATGAGCATAAACTGCAGGGAACCAGATGGCCCAAGAGCATCCTCTGCTGATTACAAATATATGAACCTGAGACAGTCAGACTCTCTATGTCACTCCTCTCCATTCCAGAAAGTAGTCAGTGTAATAATGCTCACCTCTTTTATTTGTTGTAAAGACTAAATTAAGTAAAACACGATATGTTATCTAGAATATTATGTATACTCAATAAATATTATCAATTTTTATTTCAATCCCAGCTCATTAATGCTCTAATAGTGACCCTTCCAGGGGACACTAACAGGTGGGAGGTCCACAAACACACTTTATCTCCTTGACACTGTTGAACTGAAAGTGGATAGAGAACTATAAAGTAAAATTCTCCTGCTTCTGTCCCCAGTCTATGCAGGCTCTGAAACCCAGATGGCAAAGGAAGAAAATATATCTGCCACAGTAGAATAAAGACACATTCTATTTATAAATGTGCAGAAGCCATCTTCTGTGGGGTCTCTTTCGGTGTCTTCTTCTGTGTCACTCTCTATAATAATTTACAAATACTTATTAAGCACCTCTTATGTGCCAGTCCTGGACAAGCCAATGCAGGTATGCCGGTAAAGGGCCCATTCCAAGTGCCAATGTTCTCTTTGTTGCATACTTATATCCTAGAGGCTTTACTAATGTCTCTGGAGTACAAACAATAGTTATCCTAAAGTTACAGGTTAGGAACTGAAGCACAAAGACACTAAGTAACTTGTTAAGCCACACAAATATAATGATTTGTTCTCCCAATACTCACTGTCTATAAAATGGAAAGGTTTATAGTTTAACATTTTTAACTTCCATTAAATGTAATATACCCCAAAGCTAGCAAGCATGTGGGTAATTTGAAATTAACTTGATATTCAATTTTCATTTAGGCATTTGGAGTTGCACATTCACAGCCATGTCTGTATCTTTAATTTTCCTGGTGTCTCATTATCTGCCTACAAAAGAAATATAATCAGTTTTCTTGTTGTCCAAGTAATTTAATAGCCTTTTAGTGGACTAAACTGCAATTCTTTTAAAATGCTATAAATACTAATATAACTCTCTTCCAAAAGAAAAAAAAAAAAGTTGTGAGGTGTGTTAATAACAAGTATAAGTGAATTAACTGACAACTTTGTTAGAAGTGGTGTTAAGAAAGCTGGAATAGGTCCGGGCCTCTGGCCCCGACCCTGGGCGGGTGGGCAGGCGTTGGCGGGGCACCCCTAGGTGACCCTCTTTCCATCCGGAAGGACCCTGTGGTCCGGGCCTCTGGCCCCGACCCTGAGCGGGTGGGCAGGCACTGGCGGGGCACCCCTAGGTGACCCCCTTTCTACCCGGAAGGACCCTGTAAAAAAGGAAAAGAAAAATAAAAAAGGAAAATATCGGAGAGGGGTCAAGGAGGCCGTGGCAGATGCCAGGATACTGGAGATGCAAACAAAACTTATCCAAATGAATTGGAATTATTGGAAAAATTCCCCGCTAAGGAGGACTGCTTCATCTCTACATTGTTAAGAATCTTGGACATCACCTGTAAGGAGAGAGACTTTAGCGGAGACCAAGGAGAAAAAGGTGCAGAAAGCGGTCTCCGCGTTGGCGGTGGAGAATTGTATTCAGGAGAAGAAATCAGATCCTACCAACATTATTTTTTTTCTTGGAGTAATTACACCAAAGGTCAAATGCTATTGTCGCACATGCTTAGGAACACTGGACAACATTCAGAGTGGAAAAAGAGCTTGGGAAAGATTTGAAATGGTGGAGGCAGTGGCAATGGCAGTGGCCAGTACTCAGGGGAGGCAGAGATCTGATGCATTACACCTGGAACCTTTGAAGTAATGACCCCAGAGGCAGAATGTTACCACCACGCACCCTCGAGAACGTGGGACAAATGGTTGGGCAGAGAAGGTGCTCGGATTAGAGCCTGCTGAGGGGTGAGGCTGGCGATGGACACAGCAAAGCTGGGATTGGAGCTTGTCATGAAGCAAGACCAGTGCTGGAGCCTCCGAGGCTGGGATCAGAGCCTGCCGAGGGGTCAGGCCAGTCCCAGGGCCAGCGAGGCCAGGATCGGAGCCTGCCATGAGGCAAGGCCGGTGCTGGGGCCTCTGAGGCTGGGATCAGAGCCTGCTGAGGGGTTAGGCCGGTGCCGGGGCCAACGGCTGGCATAGGAGCCTTCTGTGAAGCAAGGCTGCTATTGAGGCCTCCGAGGCTGGGATTGGAGCCTGCCAAGGGATTAAGCCAGTGCTGGGACCAGCGAGGCTGGGATTGGAGCCTGCTGTGAGGCAAGGCCGGTGCTGGGGCCTCCGAGGCCGGGATCGGAGTCTGCTGAGGGGTCAGGCTGGTGCCAGGGCCAGTGTGGCCGGGATTGGAGCCTGTCGTGAGGCAAGGCTGGTGTTGGGGCCTCTAAGGCCGGTATAGGAGCCTGCTGAGGGGTTAGGCCGGTGCCGGGGCCAGCGGCCGGCATTGGAGCCTTCCATGAGGCAAGGCCGCTATTGAGGCTTCCGAGGCTGGGATAGAAGCCTGCCGAGGGGTTATGCCAATGCTGGGGCCAACGAGGCCGGGATCGGAGCCTGCCGTGAGGTAAGGTCGGTGCTGGGGCCTCTGAGGCCGGGATCAGAGTCTGCCGAGGGGTCAGGTCAGTGCCAGGGCCAGTGTGGCCAGGATCAGAGCCTGCCGTGAGACAAGGCTGGTGCTGGGGCCTCCGAGGCCGGGATTACAGCCTGCTGAGGGGTAAGGCCGGTGCCAGGGCCAGCGGCTGACATCGGAGCCTTCCATGAGGCAAGGCCACTATTTAGACCTCCGAGGCCAGGATCAGAGCCTGCCAAGGGATTAGGTCTGTGCCGGGACCAGCGGCCTGCATTGGAGCCTTCCATGAGGCAAGGCCGCTATTGAGGCCTCTGAGACCGGGATCAGAGCCTGCCGAGGGGTTAGGCCGGTGCTGGGGTCTCAGAAGCCGGGATCGGAGCCTGCTGAGGGGTTAGGCCAGTGCCGGGGACAGCGGCCAGCATTGGAGCCTTCCATTAAACAAGGCCGCTACTGAGGTCTCCAAAGCCTAAATCGGAGTCTGCCAAGGGGTTAGGACGATGCCAGGGCCATTGGCTAGCATCGGAGCCTGCCGTGAGGCAAGGCCGGTGCTGGGGCCTCCGAGGCTGGGATTGGAGCCAGCTGAGGGGTTAGGCTAGTGTTGGGGCCAGCAAGACCAGAATTGGGGCCTCCCGTGAGGCAAGGCTGCTGCTTGAGCCAGCGAGGTCTGGATCAGTCCACTGGGTAGCCAGGCTACAACTGGGGCCGTCAAGAGTGAGATCGGTATTTGCAACGCAGCATGCACAGAGAAATACTGCAGAAAATAAAAATCAGATGCTTCCCCTAATCAGCAGTAACTAGGAAGAAAAGGGCAACAGGAAGAGAGCGAGCTATAGAAAGGGCCCTATAGTGAAGCAACTAAGGTGACCAATCAGAGGGTATGGAATAGGGGAGGATGGAGCCTCTTTAAAACGCAGGAGATACATAAACAAATATATCAAAGTTAATCATTAAATAAGCATGGAATTGAGGGAGGGGGAGGGAATGGGATGGGGGCTGGATGAAGGCTAACTGGATGATGTGTGCTTGTATATCCTCTCAAGTTTTGTATTTCAGTGTAATGTATGATTACAATGCACCAATAAAAATAAATTTTAAAAAATAACTTCAAAGTGAAAAAAATAATAAAAGATGTTTTTAATAAGAAAAAAAAAAGAAAGCTGGAATATTTTGAATTCTGTTAGCAAAACACCAGCATAACCAGAATTTGTCAAGAATGACTAAGGTAAGCCAGGCGTGGTGGCGCACGCTTGTAATCCCAGCATTTGGGAGGCTGAGACTGGAGGATCACGGTTCGCGGACAGCCTCATCTACTTAGTGAGGCCCTCTGCAACTCAGTGAGACCCTGTTTCAAAATAAAGAATAAAAAATAGGGCAGGGGCTGTAGCTCAGAGGTCAAATGCCTCTGGGTTCCATCCCCAGACCCGCAAAAAAAAATAAAGAAATAAATAAAAAAGAATGACTAAGGTATAAAGCATGTGAGAGGATATTTAATCAGTATCGAAAACTTAAAATTAAGTACAATGCCTAGGAACATATGATTCAGAATATTACTAATTGATTTGCAATCTGGTTAAGAATACTATTTTTCCCAGGATGTGTGTGGTATGATTTCCACATGGTGAATTTAGTCATTGTTGATATAATGGATATGTCCAAAAAAGACTACATCTGTCTTTGGATTTTAAAATGCCAATGTTACATTTTTAAAATGTAATATAAGTTTTAAAGAGATAATTCTTAAGAAACCATATTCATGCATCAAGGAAATGCTATTAAGAGCCTGGAGCTGTATAATACAGCTTCCTAGAATTGAAAAGGAACTTGATTTTAGTGTGGATTTTTAGTGTGGAATGAAAGAACTTAATCAGTGAATATTAAACAATCTGAGTACCTGTTGTATGTGGGTAACAATGATTGGAGTTGATGACTCTTCAAAACTTTTTTTTTTTTTTTTTTTTTTTTGGCGGGTCTGGGGATGGAACCCAGGGGCATTCAACCTCTGAGCTACACTCCCTGTCCTATTTTTTATTCTTTATTTTGAGATAGGGTCTCACTAAGTTGCAGAAGTCCTCACTAAGTAGCTGAGGCTGTCTGAGAAGCCCTATTCTCCAGTTTCAGCCTCATGAATGCTGGGATTACAAGCATGCACCACCATGCCCGGCTTTCAAAACATTTTTTTTAATTGGTGCATTGTAATCATATATCTCATTGGAATACAAGATTTGAGAGGATATAAAAACACACATCATCCAATTAGCCCTCATCCAGCCCCCATCCCATTCCCTCCCCCTCCCTTGATTCTATGCTTGTTTGGTGATTAACTTTGATACATTTGTTTATGTACCTCCTGCGTTTTAAAGAGGCTCCATCCTCCTCTATTCAATACCCTCTGATTGGTCACCTTAGTTGCTTCACTATAGGGCCCTTTCTATAGCTCGCTCTCTTCCTGTTGCCCCTTTCCTCCTAGTTATTGCTGATTAGGGGAAGCATCTGATTTTTTATTTTCTGTGATATTTCTCTGTACATGCTGCATTGCAAATACCGATCCCACTCTTGACAGCCCCAGTAGTGGCCTGGCTACCCGGTGGACTGATCCAGACTTCGCTAGCTCAAGCAGCAGCCTTGCCTCACGGGAGGCCCCAATTCTGGTCTTGCTGGCCCCGACACCAGCCTAACCCCTCAGCTGGCTCCGATCCCGGCCTTGGAGGCCTCAGTAGTGGCCTTGCCTCACAGAAGGCTCCGATGCCAGCCGCTGGCCCCTGCACTGACCTAACCCCTCGGCAGGCTCTGATCCCGGCCTCGGAGGCCCTAGCACTGGCCTTGCCTCATGGTGAGCTCCGATCCCAGCCACGCTGGCCCTGGCACCAGCCTAACCCCTCTGCAGGCTCTTAATCCTGGCCTCGAAGGCCCCAGCACCGGCCTTGCCTCACGGCAGGCTCTGATGCTGGCCACTGGCCCCGGCATCGGCCTAATCCCTTGGCAGGCTCCGATCCCAGCCTCGAAGGCCCCAGTAGCAGCCTTGCCTCACAGCAGGCTCCGATACCAGCCATTGGCCCCGGCACAGGCCTAACCCCTCAGCAGGCTCTTATCCTGGCCTCAGAGGCCCCAGCACTGGCCTTGCCTCACGGCAGGCTCCGATGCCAGCCTCGCTGGCCCCAGCACAAGCCTAACCCCTCGGCAGGCTCCAAACCAAGCCTCGGAGGCCCCAGCACCAGCCTTTCCTCACGGTGAGCTCCGATCCTGGCCTTGCTGGCCCTGGCACCAGCCTAACCCCTCGGCAGGCTCTGATCTCAGCCTTGAAGGCCCCAACACCAGCCTTGCCTCACAGCAGGCTCCGATCCCGGCCACACTGGCCCCAGCATCGGCCTAACCCCTTGGCAGGCTCCGATCTAGGCCTTGGAGGCCCCAGTAGTGGCCTTGCCTCACGGCAGGCTCCAATGTCAGCCATTGGACCCAGAACCAGCCTAACCCCTCAACAGGCTCCGATCACTGTCTTGAAGCTCCAGCAATGGCCTTGCCTTATGGCAGGCTCCAATCCCAGCCTTGCTGGCCCCGGCACCAGCCTAACCCCTCGGCAGGCTCTGATCCTGGCCTCAAAGGCCCCAGCACCAGCCTTGCCTCACAGCAGGCTCCAATCCTGTCCTCACTGGCCCCAGCACCTGCCTAACCCCTCGGCAGGCTCCAATCCCGGCCTCGGAGGCTCCAGCACCAGACTTGCCTCATGGCAGGCTCCAATCCCAGCTTTGCTGTGTCCGTCGCCGGCCTCACCCCTTGGCAGGCTCCAATCCAAGCACCCTCTTTGCCCAACCAATTGTCCCACGTTCTCGAGGGTGCATGGTGGTAGCATTCTGCCTCTGAGATTATTATTTCAAAGGTTCCAGGTGTAATGCAACAGATCTCTGCCTCCCCTAAGTACTGGCCACTGCCATTGCCACTGCCTCCACCATTTCAAATCCTTCCCAGGCTCTTTTTCCACTCTGAATGTTGTCCAGTGTTCCTAAGCATGTGTGATGGTAGCATTCGACACTTGGTGTCATTTCTCAAAAAAAATAATGTTGGTAGGATCCGATTTCTGCTTCTCCTGAATACAAGTCTCCACCGCCATCACGGAGACCTCTTTCAACACTGCCTTTCTCCTTGGTCTCCGCTAAACTCTCTTCTTACAGGTGATGTCCAAGATTCTTAACAATATAGAGAAACAGCAGTCCTCCTTTACAGGAAATTTTTCCATAAGTTCCAGTGCATTTGGATAAGTTTTATCTGCATCTCCAGTATCCTGGCATCCGCCACGGCCTTCTAACCCTTTCTGATATTTTTCCTTTTTCTTTTTCTTTTTCTTTTACTTTTCCTTTTTTTTTTTTTAATAAGAGAAGACAGTATACATGGTTTGAGGAGGTAGTGGGATCAGGCACTCAGTAGCACTGTGACCCAGTCAGTTTCCCCATGGGTCCAGCGTGCTCTGCACTAGTCCACCTGGGGCCCAGAGTCCTGCGACCCGGGCCCCGTCTGTTCCGGGGTCCAGTGTGCCCCGCCCAACCCCTGCCCAGGACCCAGGGTCTTACTGGGCCCAGTTCGTCCAGGGGTCTGGTGTACTACGCGCAGTCCGGCCCGGGGCCCAGAGTCCCGCAACCCAGGCCCCAGCTGGCATGCCCTGCGCAACCCCTGCCCGGGACCCAGGGTCTTACTGGGCCTGGTTTCTCCAGGGGTGTGGCGTGCTACACGTGGTCCAGCCCGGGGCCCAGAGTCCCGCGACCCAGGCCCTGGCTGGCATGCCCCACACGACCCCTGCCCGGGACCCAGGGTACTGGACCCGGTTTCTCCAGGTGTCTGGTGTGCTACATGCATTCCGGCATGGGGCCCAGAGTCCCACGACCCGGGCCCTGGCTGACGTGCCCCGCGCGACCCCTGCCCGGGACCCAGCATCTTACTGTGCCCGGCTTCTCCAGGGGTCTGGCGTGCTACGTGCAGTCCAGCCCGGGGCCCCTCTGGACCCTAGCTGGCATGCCCCGTGCGACCCCTGGACCCCTGCCCTAGACCCAGGGTACTGGGCCCGTTTTCTCCAGGGGTCTCTCAAAACATTTTTAAATTTTATTTTTGTCATTTATTTTCTCTATTTTGTCCCACTGTTTTTCTTTTCTTCTCTTTTCTTTTCCTTTTTTTTTTTTTATAGTAGGGAGTGAGCCCAGGGAAGTTCTACCTCCAAGACACACCCTACCCTTATTTTCTATTTTTTATTTTGAAAGAGGTTCTCATTAAATTGCTGAAGAGCTCCCTATGTGTCTGAGGCTGGCCTCAAACCTGTGATCCTTCTGTTTTAGACTCCCAAGTACTGGGATTACATGCAGGCTACCACATTTTATTGTCCTACTCTTAACACCACCTCTCCCACATATATACATAAAAATATAAATGTAAAAAATATGTTTTGTCATATCTTTAGCACTCAGAAGTCTGTCTACAGTTTGTGGCAATGCATAATCCATAGATGGATACATGTAACAAAAATATTTAAAACAATCCTTGCAAGGAGACTGTGTGAGGTAAGAGAAAGACCACGGGACTGGCAGCACAGACTCTTGGTTCTTATCTTTGTTTAGCCAGGAGTTTACTTTTAAACTTCAAGCACAGGATCTTAATTTTCTCATAGTTAAGCAATTAGATTATTTCTAAGGTCTCTCCTTAATTCAAAACTCTGCCATTCTATATCAGTCTTCAAATAGGTGAAGAGCGATTGCCCTCATGTGTAAAAAGAAAGAGCATTTACTCATTTGGGGCTGTGGGAGGCAGCTCTGTAACAAGGTTGCTTTGGGCACTGTATTAGTTCCTGGAGCTGTTGTAACAAATTAGCACTAACTTGGTGGTGTTACATGACAGAGTTGTATTATTTTGCAGTTCTGGGGACCAAACATCTGAAATCAGGTGTCAGCAGGACCAAACCCTTCAGTAGTTCGAGGGGAGAGTGTTCCTCGCCTCCTTCAGCTGCAGGCAGCTGCCAGTGTTCCCTGACTTGTGGACACTTTGACTTGTGCCTCAGTCTACACTTTGCCTTCTCTGTGTCTCTCCTCTGTGTGCCTCTTATAAAGACGCTTATTATAAGGACAAATTAAATTTGAGGCTCACCTTGATCATCCATGATGATCTCCTCATCTCAAGATTCTTAAATTAATTCCATAAAGACACTTTTTCAAGTAAATTAGCACCTATAGTCCCAGGGATCAGGACGTAGACTTGGGTTTGGGGGAGTCACTATCCAGCCTCCAAGCACAGATGAAAGCAACTGCTTACCTATGTTTGTTTCCCATGGCAGTGGGCTCAAACACCTAGGGCTAAAGTTGGATGGGGAAAAAAATGTACCCTCCTTTCTATTTTTACTGTAACTTTACTTTTATTTTGAATTCCCTATTTCTCAGAAGAATGAGTTTCAAATTTCAGTCAATGCAGGATCTCTGCCCTTAGGATGTTGTCTTTTTCAGCACGGGTAAAATAGAGGGAGGAGAAACAGTCTGAGTTGAGAAATAGGTTGACCGACTAGAATATGGTCAAATTATGAAGGGTACTGTGAGCCAGGCACAAGATTTAAACAATGCTGCAGGCAAGAAAAAGCCAATAAAGGCTTTTGATCCAAAGTGTGGCAATAATAAAAGGAGTGTGTAAGAGTCACCTCATTGTGATACAGGATGAACTAGAGCTGGAGAGAATCAGCCAGGTGCAGCAGCCAGCCATTGATACAGAAATTCTGGCATGTACCACTGCAGGCTCAGACAAACACGATAAGCACAGAAATGGTATCTCAACATGGGACTGAGCTGCATTTCTTATGTGTCCTTATTACAATCCTCTAGTTAAGTTCCTTAGAGGGTTAAATAGTGGCATAATTGCTGATGTGTTGAATAATGAATAGCTGATGAATTACTCTAAATATTCCCTCCTCAAACCTTGCAGTATGTTAATGCACTGGAGCCAGGATTTACATGATGCTGTATCATTATATACCTTCAGGAAAAGCTAATACTTGAGGGAAAACTTGAGTTTTCATACCAGCTGATGAACAGATGCATCTGTAAGAGGGCAGCTGGCATCAGAAGGCTTGGGTTTCATAGCACTTCAACCAATTCCTAGCTGTGTGGCTGTAGGCAAGTTATATTGCCATCCTGAACATTTTCCTCAGCTGGAAAATGGAAATTCCAAAAGCTATCTATAAGATTATGGCCAAATTTAAACAACAACAAAAAAGTGCATGAAATTACTTCATAATTTTTAGTACAACATAAATACAAGATTTTGGTTTTGTGAACAGTTACACACGCACACACACATACAAAAAAAAAAAAAAAAAACCTGAAACGAAACCTCTGATTCATTCAAAATGAAACTTCATTAAAAATCTGTACATTCATTTATGTTGATCCTGTTAACTCTACCATGTCAGGGCAGACTCTACAGCAGAAAACAAAAGGAAGTGGCATACAGCAAGCAGGTGGTTAATGAGAAATACTGCCACATGGTGATAGGACCCAGGCCATCCTGATAACCAGCACAACAGGTCGCAGCCAGGCCGCGTGCCAGGAATTGGACGGGCGTGCTGCTGTTGGGAAGTCGGGTATCACAGGTGCTGAAATCCCAGGCAGACATGGAAACTCCAATTCAGACCATGATGATGAGTTCAGGTAGGCATTGGAAAAGTAAAGGAGACCTGATTCTAGAGAAACCTAGAGAGAAAGCTTGAGGCAAAAGCCCAGGCACAGAGACCAGAGGCAAAATCCTATTACCACAAGTGGGATACAGAAAACAGTTTATCATAGGGAACAAGGCAATTTTGTTATGGAACCTAGGTTTGAGGGCCAAACAAATCAGCCTTAAAGTGAATACCATGCTGATCTGCCTGAGCTTCTGGCTTCAGAGTCCTGAAATTCAACTATTGGCAACACTGATATTTTTTAACTGAAGTACAGACGGTTATATTTATACCTATTAAATTCTAATTTGCTTCCTTTGGCCCATCAGTCCAGCCTGTCAGTATCTTTTTGAATCTTCATTGTCATCCCAGTAATTAGCTGTTGCTCCCAGCTTCATGTCATCTTCAGATATGCTGTGTGTATTTCCTATTAAAAGTTGGACAGAACCCTGTGGCAAGTCCCTAAAGCATTCCTCCAGGAGACAGAAAGCTTCAAAGTCCCTTAATACTCTCTCCGCCAGTCCCCATAGCTTCATCCTCCCACCAGAGGATCAACAGAGTGACTGCCATCAAGTTCCTCTCCTGTCCTCTCTCACAAGCCTACATCTTCTCACCTCCATCCCCACTTCCCAGTTAAATTCACTCCTCCATCCATCCATCCATTGCATGAATCCCAAGGCTTCCTATTTCTTCTGGGTCCTCAATGCACCACCTTATTCCTCCCCTTTGTCTTCTGCTTCCTCCTTCCCACCAGCTTCTTTCTCATATTAGCACAGTGGTTCTCAGACTGTATCAAGCATTGGAACCACCTGTGAGGCTTCTGAAAGCACAGATAACTGGCACCCAAGAATTTGCATTTCTAACAAGTTCCAATGGTTCTCAAAATAGGGTCCTCAGATCAGAGCATCAGCACCACCCAGAACCAGTTAGACATGCATGATTCTTTGGCCCCACTTCAGAACTACTGAATCAGAAATTCCATAGCGGGGCCCAAGAATCTGTTTTCACAAGCCCATAAGTGATTTTCATTCACATTCAAGCTTAAAGATCACTTCCAAGCATATTGAATACAAAGGACTTTATAGCCAGAGAAACCTGAGTTTGGATCCCTGCTGTGCCCCTTTCTGTCCATGAACAACTCAGGTCATATGACATATGACTTGCCATCTCTAAGCCTCCTTCTTCTTCTTTTTTTTTTTTTTTTTTTTTTTTTTTTTTTTTTTTTTGCGGTACTGGGGATGGAACCCAGGGACATTCTACCTCTGAGCAACATCCCCAGCCCTATTTTTAATTTTTTATTTTGAAACAGGGTCTCACTGAGTTGCAGAGGGCCTCATTAAGCAGCTGAGGCTGTCCATGAACTGCAATCCTGCTGTCTCAGCCTCCCAAATGTTTGGATTACAAGCATGCACCACCACACCCAGCTCTATATCTTTTTTTTTTTTTTTTTTTTCGGGTCTGGGGATGGAACCCAGAGGCATTAGACCTCCGAGCTACACTTCCTGCCCTATTTTTTTATTCTTTATTTTCAAACAGGGTCTCACTGAGTTGCAGAGGGCCTCACCAAGTAGCTGAGGCTGTCTGCAAACCGCGGTCCTCTGGTCTCAGCCTCCCAAATGCTGGGATTGCAACCATGCACCACCATGCCCAGCTCCAGCTCTATATCTTAATCTATAAACTGAGCATGCATTATGCTTTGGATCTGGAATGTCCCTGAAAGTCTCACATTGAAGGCATGGCCTCCAGTGCAGCAAGACTTAGAAGTGAGATTTGTAGGTGATGATTGAATCACTAAGGCTCTGACCACATCAGTGGATTAATCCATCAAATGGATTGATACCCGAATAACTACTGGGAGGGGAGTCAAAGGACATAGGTCACCGGGGGTTTGTCCTGGCCTCTTCCTGCCCCACCATCTCTCTCCCTCGCCCTCTCCCTCTCCCTCTTCCTCTCCTTCCTACCTCCTTCCCCTTTGCCTTCCAGGTTGCCATGAACTGAGTAGCTTTTCTCCATCACATCCTTCCACCAAGATGTTCCTGCCTTGGGCTCAGCTAACTGTAGACTGAATCTTCTGAAACCGAGACCCAAAATAAATCTTCATCTAAGTCGTTCTTGTTAGGCATTTTGGTCACAGCAATAAAAAGCTAACACAGAACGATAAAACCTGCCTTTGTGGATGGTAGTAAAGATTAGAGATAATGTAGGTAAAGCACTCAACACAATTATTAAATGGTCAATAAGTGGATACTGTTTGATTTAGCTATTAGAAAATATGTCTGTCATTCTAAAAAATAAAATCCCCTCCTTCTACCTTATATCCCACCCTAACCTCTATAGCCATGGCCATAAAAATATTCACTTACAGCTAGGTGAGGCGGCTCATGCTTGTAATCCTTGTACTTGGGAGGCTGAGACAGAAGGATCACACAGGTTTAAAGCAGCCTCAGCTACTTAGTGAGACCCCGTCTCCAAATAAAATATAAAATAGGTCAAGGGTATAGCCTGGAGATAAAAGGCCCCTGGGTTTCATCATCATCATATATATATATATATATATATATATATATATATATATATTCATTTACCATCTCTTCTTTTTCACATTTTGTCACTCTTCAGTTTGCTTCAGTTGGCTTCAGTCCCTACAACTCCACTAAGCTATCCTTGCTAAGATCATCAATGCTCTAATTCCAAAAGCAGTAGACTCTGCAGGCCTCAACTTTCTGACCTGTGTATTCTTTCCTGTGTGACAATATCCACTCCTTTGGTTTCCACAAAGCACCTGTTTGCAACCTTTCTCCTAGCTTCCTAGGAAGTGCCCTCTGCCTTGAAAGCCAGCCCCTCTTTGGATACCCATCAATTAAGCCTTCACTGTAATTCACCCTCATTTCTTCCTACTCATGACCACAGCATCACCTACCACTGAGCTATATTCCAAGAAAAGAGCTCAGTATGGAGTTCTTGACTCCTCCTAAGGACAATAAGCTATCCCAGCTTGGAAGACCTATGGTACCTCAAAATCACCACACTCAAACTCCAGGCTCACCATCCACCACTCAGATCTGCTCCTTCAGGATTCAGTATGTTCCTAAACAGACTGGGAGCACTTGAGGTCAGACTCGGGCTCTGATTATCTCTGAGCTCCCATGACATACATGTATTTGCTGAATGCATGAATCAATAAAAAAGATAATGGCATACTATCTGATGAGTTCATTAAAAAAAGAAATTAAATATTCAAAAAGGAAAAAAGAATGTTACTTTCTAAATCCATGATCCTCTAGGAATTATTATTTCCCTTTCTAAATCTTCAAATGAACCACTTTTCAGTATCTTTTACTTTCTTTCTTGACTAATAATAAGAATATTTATCATCCCAGGTTTTTTGTAACTCTTCATAATTCTCCCAAATTACAAAGAGTTGTGCTATGCTTTGGATAACTATCCCCCAAAGGCACACATGTCAAAGGCTTGGTCCCCATCCTGTGACATTTTGAACACAGTGCAACTTTTAAGGTGGGGCCTAGTGGAAAATATTCCAGTCATATGGGGGCAGGTCTTTGAAAGGGATATTGGGAGCTTGACCCCTTCTTTCCTCTCTTTTATTTCAGCCATGAGGTAACTATGTTTGCTCTTCTACAAGTTCCCGCCATGGTGTCTTATCTTGCCACAGGCTCAAAAGCAATTGAATCAGTCAACCATGGACTGAAATCTCCAAAATGGAGAACCAAAATAAACCTTCACTCATTTCAAGTTTACTATCTCAGTTATTTGCTCCAGAAATAGGAAGCTGACTAACACAAGTAGTTTCCTGGCCATGCCAGTAAGCACCATAATTCTGTCTGAATGCAGTTTAACCAGAGATCAGAACTCTTTTAAGGCAGCTGTTTTCTCCCTGCTGCCTCCCGAATCAGGGATTTCGGTTCTTTTTAACTGTATTTGTTCTGTTCTTTCTAATTTTAAAATTATAGATCATTTAACTGAGAAGACAAAGAAAAAAATACAAGCTGAATGGTCCTGAGTTCTCATTAGCCCTATCCCACCCAGCCCTACTCCATCAAGCCTTCATTCTTTCTAGATTCCTTGGTTTAAAATATGGTTTTGAGTGTCTTTTTCTATTATCTTCAGCATTTTTATCACGATGAGGTTTAAGCTCACTGATTATATTCTTATATTTTGGTCACTTAAGAAATATTCATTTAAAAATTGTTAGAAGCAGGTGACAAGACAGAAAAAAATTTAAAAAAAATTCACCCTCGCTAAGGAACTCCTCCTACAATTTTTTTTTTTTTAATCTTGGTCAGGGGAGACAGGATGAAGACTAGGAAGTAGGAAGGGCTCCAGACTAAGGATGGAACAACTGTGCCCTGCCCTGCCCAGGGAATTCTGAGAAAAAGCAGTAGAGGCATTTGAAGCAACCAGAAGCTGAACTTCAGGTCTCAGTTAACAGAAAAAACAAGACCTAGGGTTGCCTTTTGTCCCCAGAGAGTCAAGTATTTCAACTTCTAATCTAATGATGTGAACATTTGAAATTTGTTGCTACTTTAATTTTAGATTTACCTTATCTTAATTCCAGATTGCTATTTAATCAGCAGTGGTTTGGAACATTTCAGTTTTTAGTTTCTCACTAAGTTAAATATTTAATGATCTGTAAACAAACACTTGAGAAGATGCTACTTAAAGAGACTCTGATCCCTCTGCACTTTGTAAAATGAATGAATTTATTCTTGCTTTTATCTCTCAACTTTCAAATAAGTGTTCTGCTAATATTAAGAACCTGGGGTTGGGTGGTGTCGATGAGAAGCTATAGAATGCTTAGGAGATTTTTAGCCCCAGTCCCTACTGGTGCACAGTTTTTCTGTGAACACTTTCTGGCCCATCAGAATTAGAGGAAGGTCTAAGGGACAGGAAGAAGTTAGAAACAGGGGGAAATGAACAAAAGGAGAGAGGATGACGCCATACACAAATGTAGACTAAAATCCAACCAGAGAAACTCCAAGAAAAAAATACTATAATGGGGAAAGGATAGACTGATTAGTCTAAGCTATAGTTGAGTTGGAGACAGAAGAAGATCAAAATACAGCAGAAACAATAAAAGCAAGCAAAGTAAACAGAACAAAGAAAACCAGCATAACA
Source organism: Muscardinus avellanarius (assembly GCF_963383645.1). Lineage (NCBI taxonomy): Eukaryota > Metazoa > Chordata > Mammalia > Rodentia > Gliridae > Muscardinus > Muscardinus avellanarius. The sequence continues at coordinate 73,012,592 of NC_137794.1, read as the reverse complement.
AAACTTACTCACTATTGACACTTCTGGTTTTAAGAATGGGCGTGTGTTCTGTGGCCCTGAAACATGGGGCACAACCTTTTGAGATGTCCACTCACTTGAGAGCTATTTCCTTAGATGACTTTTATCTATTCTAAGATCCATTTCTCACAGGAATGCCAAAATTATACTTTACTTTTTAAATTATTTTTCCCTATATATGAACGATCTATTTTTTAAATTTTATTTATATGTGGAACATATTGAAAATGGTATGCACTTAGAGTGTGTTTGGTGCCCTCTCCCCCTACTCCAGTTCCTCTTCCCCTTCTGCCAACAATGAGTGTCCAGGTTGACCATGCTATATTCATACTTTTACACATATTTGGGTGTAGCTTCTCCATTAATCAACCTCAGGCTTCTACCTCTCCTATCCTTCTATTCTAGCTTTGCTGAAGTTTCCCCTCCGTTATCTGGAGTCCCTCTGGTATCCCCGGTGCACCCTAGTTTGGGCATATTAGAGGAAACATATGTCCCTTCTCTTTCTGTGCTTGGCTGATCTCACTTAACATGTTCTCCAGATCTTTCCATCTTCTTGCAAATGGCATGATTTTGTTCTTCTTTATAGCTGAATAGAATTCCATTTTGTGTAACATATGCATACCATGTTCATAGCAGCACAATTCATAATAGACAAAATATGGAACCAACCTAGGTCTCCATCAACAGATGAATGTTTTATTATACTTTTTGAGAGCCACTCATGTCACTCATCCATCTACGATCTTAGGAGTGAGGGTTATGCCTTTTGAAAAATCTCCCTCTCCTGGAAGTTAGGGTTCCTTCTTCTGGCTATTACATATGCTCTAACATAATGACTCTCACTTCAGCAATTAATTTTATTCATCAGAATTGGGCCCAGAGTGGCAGTTCCCCTTTTTATTTCTCAGAAATAAAACTGATGGGAGAGCAAATCAAACGTTTCTCAAAGGTTCTTCTTCCAATGTAATGCCATCTTGCATTACTGTCGTGATGTTTGAGTAGCTATCAGGATGGAGTTTCTGATACATCCCCCTTTCCAGTTTTTCCAATTCCCCACCTGAGGTCAGGAGGGTTACAAACACCCTGTTCACTTCCAAGCAGACTCTGTGGTTATGGAAAACACTGTGACACAGCAACACTACAGAATATTTCTGGGTGTCTGTAAGATGGACTGGTAGGGAGGTAGAAACGGGAATTTTCTCATGGGGAGGGTCACTCAGCATGAAGTCATAGCCTGAAGCAAGGTGGGAAGCAAAACCGAAAGTGGTGAGATTTGTAAGACCCCAAATGCCTGGGATAGAATCAGGAGAGCATCAAGCATGGAGTGATTCACAAACAGTGGCAGCCAGTGTTTTGAGGGAAAACAATACTTTGTTGGAAGAAAAAAAGTTCAAAAATATTTGGAGCAGACCAGTAGAGTAGATTTTGAGTCTCTGCTTTAGTTCATTCAGGTGTGTTATTTGCAGGTTCATGCAAGAGCAGGTTCTTATCTTTTTGTTCACTACTTCAACCCTGGGGCCTAGCATAGTCCCTGAAATGTAGTCAGTGTTCAAGAAATTAGTATTGAATCACTCAAACATCAGTGTTTTCCACCTTTTCTTTTTTAATGAATGAGCATGGGTATCATGGGTGCACAGTGATTACTAATCATTAAAAGGGCCAACGTCAAAGCATTATAATACAGTGCTTAGAGCCAATGTGGTGGAGCATTCTTGTAATCTCAGTACTTAGGAGGTTGAGACAGGAGGATCACAGGTTCACAACCAGCCTCAGCTACTTAGTGAGTCCCTCTGCAACTTAGTGAGACCCTATTTCAAAAATAAAGAATAAACCTAGAGATGGGAGTATAGCTCGAATGTAGAATGCCCTGGGTTTCATTCCTAGTACTGCAAAATAATAATAATAATAATAATAATAATAATAATAATAATACAGTACTTGTTAAATCTTTCCCAGAACACTGTCCTCTGTCAGTTACAACAATTAATTATTTTCTTACAGTTCCAGTACTGCTAAGCAATTCCTTCTACTAGAGATGACAGGATGAAACTTCATTATGTGTGAGTATAGCTCTCCACTAAAAACTCAGCACTTGTTAATACCACATGGGAATGCTAATATCATTTGTGCCATAGATACAGTAAAAATAATAATAACTCATTTGAAATCATATTAAGTTTTGAATCAACTAGAAGCTTCAAGCAATTTCTGATTTGAAAGCTCTTTCCAACGTACAATTAATCTGAAACCTTAGATATTACAATTAAATCAATTTTGACTTTGGCTAAAAGTGTTAGTAGTGAGAATCCTTAGAAGGTGCTAATGAATTTGTTTTGTTTTGTTTTGTTTTGTGCTGCAAAACTGAATGGCTTTGATATCTATCTTTACTTTGTAAAAATTTAACAATTCTCAGATTCGAAGCTAAAAGTTCTATAAGGGGCAATGATCCTTCTATCATTATTTATGTTGAAGTTTGTCCAACATATACAGAAGGTTTTGGCTTATTACAACATTCCAGAAAACAATCTTCGAAGCAAGAAAATGCTTAAAAACCTAACTTTTTGTAACATGAAGTGTTGTGAAGCTTGGAAGCCCACTTTTGTAGTAACAGTGTCTTCTGTGCTGGTTTGCCTGACTCCAGTCTCCACACATCCCTACACTTTGAGAGAACAAGATGCTCTGTGCAACCTGCCAAAAGACTCAGCAGAGGGTAAGAGCCCATGAGCACATTTCCAGTGCACAGCCTTTCCTGAGCTCCCTTCCTAATGTAGGCTGGCTCTGGAGATGATGATCTGGGAGTCCTCACTGTGGGAAAACTGAGCCCAAAGAAAGGCTAGAAGAGACAGGTTAGGAGCAGCACTCCAGTCCAATCTCTCTCAAATTGTCACTGAGATGCAGAAGTATGCTTGAGAGGGTAAAAGATCAATGCATTAGTATCACTCTGGAGTGAACTACTTTATAATGAGAAAAGAATGAGGGCTTCAATGAGTCCCAGGTAAAAGCCCCTCTTCTAAACGTACCCACAAATTCCTAGGATTCTAGAAGTAGCTCACAGATGCTCCTGGCTAGAACAAAGGAGAGAGAGAGAAAGCGTTTCTCTGCAGCCTCTCTTTCCCTTCACTTGGATCTGGCCATAGTCCCTTGAGGCAGTGGCTGGATCTGGGTGTGGGCAATTAGCTCACTGGTGGGTGAGTAGAAGTAAAACTGGCGTTTTCCATTCCGGGGTTCTTGTCTAAAGTACAAAGAATGGCACTCGCAGACAACCGAAAGATGAGCCGAGAGTTTATTGTAAAGAGAACAGGGAGCCAGGTATGGTGGCACACTCATGTAATCCCAGCATTTAGGAGGCAGAGACCGGAGGATCGCAGTTCATGGACAGCCTCAGCTACTTAGCGATGCCCTTTACAACTCAGTGAGACTCTGTTTCAAAAATAATAAAAAAAAAACTAAAAAATTGGGCTGAGGTTGTGGTTCAGAGGTACAATGCCCCTGGGTTCCATCCCAGTACTGCAAAAAAAGGAGAGAGAGAGAGAGAGAGAGAGAGAGAGAGAGAGAGAGAGAGAACAGGGAAAGGGAAAAAGAGGCAAATCACTTTTGCAGGCAATGAGCACGCTGGTGTCTAGCACCCACCTTCCTGACACACTTGAGAATAGCCCAAGCCACAGGCCATCAATTGCAAACTGCTTTCTCCCAAAGTCCACATGAGCTGCCAAAGAGAGGCGCAGGCCACCCCCAGGGGCCTCTGGTCACAACTCGAGTGTTGCCCTAGCAGAGTTCCATCAATTATACACCACTTTCTCTCAATGCCAACACAACGTACAAGAGAGAGGAAAGCTCCCAAAAGGGAGGGTTTCCAGAGTGGGAAAAAATGGCCAGAGTGGCTGGTCTCAGGGTTGATATGCTTCCGAGTCTCCTCTTCCAGTTGGAGTTCCAGGCAGTCCCCCATGGTTTACATAGCGTCCTTCTTTGAGTCTCCTTCTCTAGGTTGGGGTTTTAAAGGCTATTTCCTGGACCCTCTGGAAATCTCCAAGAAATACCCTGGGATTGCTCATCAGCAAGAACAACTGAAATTTTGTGAAGTTCCGGTCACTCTCGGGAGGCATTTAATCTCATCACCATTTGACATTTGGGAGGTCTGATCTCTTTAGGAGTTTTGGTAGTTAGTTCACATTTGTTGCCTTTCGGGAAATGAAGTTTTTACAACATGTTCCTCTCTGCCTACTAATTTTTACCTTCTCACAAGAAGTGAAATCTAAGGCCACACATGGTGAAGGCAGGAGCGACAGTGGAAGGGGAGTGGTCATCCTAGACGTGGATGTTCTGGACAGGAAGGGAACACAAAGTGCCATAGCCACATAGAAATGTGTGTCTTTGATTCAGCCTCAGATTGAGAGCCACAACAGCTGAGGCCCTAAGAATGAGTGAAGGAGAGTGGACTCAATGTGTTCCTTGACACAGGCTACAGGCAGTGGTCATGAGAATCTGTTTTCTGCTTTCTTGGGGTGGGGAGGTTTAGTGGGAGCTGTTATGGGCATCATGCTTCTAAGGAAGTTTCCAGGACAATAGCCCATCCTTCTTATCATAGGTACTACCATCATTAAGTGCATGTACGTATTCGTGTGTGTGCACGTGTGTGCATGTGTTGAGAAGGATGCTTCAGGCATGATCTTATGAATCCAGAATAGCAACTAAGAGTCTCCCCAAGAGATTATCTCTTGAGGACCTAGAGTTGAGCTGGTATGATTGCTTCTCTTTATTATCTATAATCTATGCTCAGAGAATGTGTTTTATTCAGCAACAAGAGTGATCCCAAAGCTTTTTACATTTCTATAAAGTGTATGACATTTGAAGAATTATGTAGGTTATTTTGCTCGTGATGTGTAAGCAACCTCTAAAATAACCAAGAAAAATGCCAGAATTCCATGTGTGTGGAGCCCTTCCATGTTCCTCCTTGCTGATCTAAGTCACTGGGGAGGGATAATTATGGAACTAGAACAGGAAACAGGAAAACAAAGCAAAACCACATGTAACACATATACATGGGTAAACAAGGAGGTTGGCACTCCTGAGAGGTGAAACAAAAGTGGGTTTGCCTCTAAGGCTCCCCATGACTTGTTGGAGAACACTGTATCCTTGAAAGAAGACCTCATCCAGTTCCAAACAAGGTTGGTGTCTGCATGGATTATGTGCCAAGCAATTGTCTGGTCGCAAGTTAACAGTGCTAAGAGGCTATTTCAAAGATGAATGGGAACATAAAACATATTTTGTCCTATTCCCATCTTAGAATATGTCTCTAGAACAAGACCTGTACTTGAAATGAAATGGGGAAATGTGATTTTTATGAGGTATAAGGTTTTCCCCCTTCACATCACTGACAGAATGAAAACATCTAGAGGAAGTCGGCCCAATGTCATGTAAGTACTTGTCTATCTGTTTTCACTGGGGTACATGAGGGACATATGGAACCCCTCCCCAACTAAAAACAGGACGTTATTTAAGCTCTGCCATCACACTCCAATGCTTTTCAATAGCTGGAAGAATTTTGCATTCCTTCCCACGGGAACTGTAAACTCAAAAAGAAAGATACTCCTGCAACACACTCCATCCATAAATTGTATCCACTTTGCTTTCTGAAATAGTTCCTTTTCTTAAAAAAAAAATTGCTAAGAGTGAAAAAGAAAAAGAGGGCCTCCCTTTATGAATTGTCTTCTTTTTTTTTTTTATTCAGGCAAATTATCATAATCTTTCTAACAGAGATACACAATTCCACCCAAGAATTACCATTTACCTAAACCAGTGAAAAGAAAAGTTTCTATTAGATGCTGAGATAAATCATCCGCATGTGCTCACTTGTGCTCCCTGGCAATTCCTTATGAATTTCAAGGTTATAAATAATTCCCAAACTCAAGTTCATGCTGATATTCTAATACAGACCATTTGTACTCCTCTGCTGCTGTCATTTCTTTTGATTTAATCATTACCCCTTCCAGGCTCACACTAGTCCATTCAGTATATTGACGGGACCAAGCCATCATCCCACCTAAGAATATCAATTATGTTTTGAAAGCATACAATTTGATTCATGTCGAAGTGACTGTATATGCATCGTGGTGTTTTCATAAAGACTCCCTTATTTACTCTAAACAGTATTGTGCTTTTTGCTGTAGGGTCTTGTAGTAACTGTTTAACCTTTTAAGTCTTTTCTGGGAATCTCAAAGAAGAAAAAGGGAAGCTTGACCAAAAGAATACATTTTTCCGTTCCTATAAAAATCAGCCCCTCTCTGAACAGCTGAAATGAGGTGAAGCTTCAAAGCTGAGCTTAAAGTGCCGTAAGTACTGTGCTTTGTCTGAATAGGCAAAGAAAAGGAACTTTCTGCCAGCTGAATGTGTGTTTCCCAATTTTTCTCTCTCTTCATGAATATCTAAAAAGAATGCTAGACTAGAATTTAGTAATTTTAAATGTCTATGTGAGGGGGAGGGGGTGTTGGGGATGAAACCCAGGGACAATCTATCTCTGAGCTACATCCTCAGCCCTTTTTACTTTTTATTTTAAAACAGGATCTCACTAAATTCAAGGCTGTCCTCAGATCTGCAATCCTTCATCTCAGACTCCCAAGTACGGAGATTACAGGTGTGTTGCATATAGTTTTTCTCTTAAGGCCTGTTAGCAAGGCTTTCCCATAATAGAAGCTAGACACACACTTAGAGTGCCAGTCATTCACTTGTTCCTACCCTAGGGACTGGTCCTAGCACCAGAGACAAAAAAATCCTGCTTTTTTCTATTCCCATTAAATGAGGTCATGGGGTTCACCCACACCGTCATAGTCCTTTATCCTGGACCAAACTACTATATCCTCTTTATACCTCTGAGTGAGGGCATCCAGGGTCCAAGCACGCACGCGCACACACACACACACACACACACACACACACACACACACACACACACACACAATGATGTCTGGAATGGCCACTCCTCCTTCCATGTGCCTACACATCACATTACAGAGAAAGCAACAAGGAACATCCATTACCTCACCTTCCCAGACCAATCCTAACCTCTTCCTCCAGTGGAATGGTATATATTTCTACATTGAGGGCTTCCACAGTAGGAGCCAAAGCTCTGTGCTTCCCCAGAAACGTTGCTCATCCAGAAATAATGAGCAAACTGTACAGTGTAGAAACAAACAATTGTAGTATAGTTGAAAACTGCTCTGTGTAGACTAATCACCCAGAGAGTACCATGCTCTGCCAGGGTCGGTGAGGCAGAGAGCAGTCTCTCCTGGTGCCATTCTTATAGGACTAGTAGTGTCAGTAAACGTGAACAAAACCTCACCAAAAATAGTCAAAAATAGAAACATATTGTACATGAGAGGAGGCTGAGAAAATTTTCATTCATGCACCCATTCTTGGAGGGCTACATGCTCGCAAAATACATAAAGTTTTCTCCTGTCTGTTTACTGTAATCCTCAGAATGGATTTGGAAGCATGGTTTTTCCTCACTTTAACTCGTCCAAATAAACAAAGAAAATATCTCTGTGAATATTTCTCCATTTTTTTGTTTTTGTTCTATTTTATTTTGTGGTACTACGGATTGAACCCAGAGGTATTCTACCATGGAGCTAAATGCCCAATTATTTTTTAGTTTTTGTTTTGAAACAGGAACTTGATAGGTTGCTGAAAGTCTTGCTAAGTTGTTGAGACTGGTCTTGAACCTGCAATTCTCCTGTGTCAGCCTTTCAGGTACTAGAATTACAAGACTGTGCTACCACAACTAGCTTCTCTGATGTTTTTGTAAGCACATATATGCATCCTTTAAAATTAAGATTATGCTAGTTATGCTTTTGTTAAGCTTTTTCACTTAAACATCTGTTCCATTACAAAATATACTTTGATATGAATTTTCTTGGATTTTCTTTGAAACATCTTTGACATTTATTAAATAAATTAAACATTAAATGTCTACATGTGGGTTGAGGACAAATTCATCTGTGGCATGGATCTGGTAACGCCTGCAGAATTCCAGATCTCAACTACAACCAAGGGACTTATTTTTCTCTGTTTTAGAAACCATATTCAAAAATTGATAGGAGCTAAACACAGAGCCATGTGCCTCAGAAACAAGGGGCTGAGGCAGGAGGCTCTCTTAAGCCCAGGAGTCTGAGATCAGCCTCGGCAACATAGTGAGATCCCATTTCAAACAACAATAAACCAAACAGGAAATAAAAATAAAAAGAAACAGATTTGTTTGTCCTCATTAGTGATTTTTCATTCTCAAGAACGTTGTAATAAGACTTTAAGTCTAGGTGTGATACTGGATGGCTGGATGTGATACATTTGTCTGATTTATAAAAAATTAATAAATAAACAACTCAAAAAAATAAAGAATTATTTCCTTCTTCAGAACTAGTTCCATTTGTTTATATCCCTTATGATAATTTAATTGTAATGTTTTTGGCTAAAAGAGTGTGAGTAGGGCAGGTGGTCTTCAACCTTCCCTATCTCACTGTAGACCCCATTAACTCTTATCATCTTGTGAAGACATTTGTCAAGACACAGTACAAGTGTCAGCCACACAACCACATAATTTGGTATGAATGAGAGATTTTTTTTATGTCCTTGGCCTTTAACTCTGTGGAAGAGGAGCTATAAGTGAAGGTGGTGTTCCCAAGCCGGCAATCTCCACACAAAACCTTCATTTTAGTATTTCTCTGAAAATGTAGATCTTGTAGAAAGCTTCCTAAAAGATCAAACCATAATCCAAGCTTTTTAAATCTTACGTATAAATAAGTCAAGCCTATTTCAGACATTACAAAATATCTTCTTTCTCTACAGACAGAGAGTAAAACATCCCTTCCATATGCTGATGGCATCATTTTATTGTTATGAACTAATAGTAGCAATAGGCAATTAATTGGTTCAGCTGTCTAAGTGTTAGAAAGAAGAGGTTATGACCAATAATTCTAAAGGTAAAATCATTATTTTGGCAGCTATTACGTAGTTCAATTAGTTTATGTTCAATAATTCCATCTAACAAATCATTTGTGTGGTTACTTAGGACCTTGGCAGTTGTACTAGAAGCTCTTTTGCTCAGTTTCACCAAACCAGATGTTTCCTGAGCAAAGTGCTAAGAATGCTCTGTGACTCTGATAGACAAATGGCAATTCCCTCTTCAAAAATATCACACACACACACACACACACACACACACACACACACACACTATATATATATATATATATATATAATATTATATATAGATTACTTTATAATTTACTTTTGTTTTAAACATTCCAGATAGAAATCAGCTTTTTACAGAAAATTCTGCACTCCACCTACTTTTTTTTTTTTTTTTTTGCACCATCTCAATGTAAAGTCACAATGGGCATCCATTCAGGCATGAGTTTTAAGCCGGGTGCGATGGTTCATGCTTGTAATCCCAGCATTTGGGAAGCTGAGACCAGAGGATCACGGTTCGCAGACAGCCTCATCTACTTAGTGAGGTCCTTTGCAACTCAGTGAGACCCTGTTTCAAAATAAAGAATAAAAAATAGGGCTAGAGGTGTAGCTTGGAGATAGAATGCCTCTGGGTTCCATCCCTAGTACAAGAAAGAAAGAAAGAGAAAGAAAGAAAGAAAGAAAGAAAGAAAGAAAGAAAGAAAGAAAGAAATTTAAATCACCAGTGAATGACAAGGGGAAGGTGGGGTCAGGGAAGACATCTAGAGAGAGTGACTCCTCATCTGATCCTGAAGGCATCCCAAGTAGAGAGAGCAGTATGTGGAAGTGAAAGTGGCCAAGGATCCTGGCACAACACAACACACTTTCCAATTTGTATGGTGTTGAGGATGGGCGATGAGGGTGACAGGGTGGAGAGGGTCTCAGGCAATCAGGCCAAGGCATGGTCAGGGAATGGGTCAGGGAGGACATAGGATTTGTGTTCTGAAGGCTGGTGAGTTCAAGTAAGGAGTTTAAGCAGGAGCATGGCATGGTACAGTGGCATGGTACAGTTTTCCTTTAGAAAGGCTACTCTGGCGACAGAGTGGGAAGTGGGGTGGGTGAGAGGAAGCTCAGAAGATGTCGAAGTCATACCAGTGACCAAGGGTAGAGTATGAAGTGGCAATGAGAATAAAAAGCAAGAGGATGTACCAAAACTACTTAGGAAGTGAGATTAGCAGGACCAGTTGAAGAACAATAAAGAAAAGGAGCAAAATGAAAACTCTGCTTTCTGATTTCTGGCTTAGGAGACTATATGAATAGTGGTGTCAGTGTCTGAAACAGAAAATACACAGGAGTAAAAAGCCAAATCTTATACTGAGATGATGGTTTTAATTTGGGACATTTTGAGCATAAGTTTCAAGTATAATACAAAGAGAGAGCTGCCAGACAGGCAAATGAATATGGAGCTTATAAAGATGTCTAGGCTCTGGGTCTAGACTTGAGAATCATTCACACACAGGTAAAGCCATTGGTTTTAAGTAGTGAACATCGATGAGCCAGAGGGACCAGAGATGAAGATCACTGTCCACTGGGAAGTCATCAGCAACCTCAATGGCTTCAGCTGCACTGGAGCATTGAGAGCCAAGAGCCTCCCCACAGAGAGCTGAGAAGGGAATGAAGGGTACAGATGTTATTAGACCTTTGGACTTCAGTACAAACAACCAATGCAGAAATATGGGGGGAGGGAATGTGTGCATTGCAGAGATTTTTAATTATCATCAAGATAACTAGAACTCTAGAATAAAGTGAGTAAAATAAATGATACGATTACAGACTGGATTTTAAAAAGTGTTGAATCTGGAACAAAGAAAGTTGTCACAATTAAAGTGTCGAATTGAGTATCACTATCACCTTAAAGACCAGGTTAGTACACTTCAAAGTTTGATTCTCTCCTTCTTTCCATTACTAGTAAAAAGGATGAAGAAAAGACTTGAGGAATTAGGCCAAAAGAGGAATCAAAAATTGGATTTATTATAGTTATGACAACTGTACCTTTAATGTGTTGGACTCTCTAGAAAATGGAGCAAGTAGTGAAATCTCTCTTTCCCACTCAGTTTAAGTTAAAAACAGCTAGGCTTCTAGAGCATGACTGATCCACCTATGTTCCAGGAAGCGGGAGAACTGGAAATTAAAACTAAAACATGGAACTGCTTCTGGAAACCAAGTTCCTTCCACATGTGCTCACTGCCTGAAAGGAGGAAGTAAAAAGAGAGGTCCTCTGTGGGGACCTATGAAGCTAAAGCAGACAATGAAGGAGACAGGATATAGCAGGACAGGGACTGTTTAGTGCTGGGTTTGTTTGTTTGTTTGTTGTTTGTTTGTTTTGTGGTACTGGGGATTGAACCTAGGGGCATTCTACTTCCAAGCTACGCCCCACCCCTTTTTATTTTTTATTATTTGTTGGGAGTCTTACTAATTCACTGAGGCTGGTCTTGAGCCTGCTATCCTTCTGTCTCAGCCTCCCAAGTACTGGGATTACAAGAGCAGGCCACAACACCAGCTTATTTATTGCCTTTGAAGTAAACGAGTTCTGGCCACTGTGAGAAGCTTGACCCAAAGGATGTCAGCTTCTCAATAGTTAGGTAAGCTGCAACACCTCTTCTCAGTAAGCTAGGTGTTCATACCTATTCTGCTCCCATGGAGAGGAAGTAAAATCACCTACTATAGATACAGATAGATAGAGGAGGGAAGTTTCCCCTTTAATAGGAGCAGTGCTTTCTAAGTTGATCAGGTAGATATTAAGCAATCTAGAGCCATGTCAGGTTAAGATGATTGGAGAAGGAGGAATGTGTTTAAAATGTGTCAAAACAGATGTCACTTGGAAGAAAAAAAATAGCACTTATTTTCATAGCCTCAGAAGGAGAATAGGGCCAATAGGTAAAAACCAGAAGCAATAACCAACCCTGCTGATTTGCTCAGGACCAAGAGATGCCCAGGATGGTCCCAGGCAAATCATAATGGTTCATTAACTAGCATGACAGATTTCAGTCCAATTAAAGGAAGACATGGATCAGAATTTTCCAAACACAGATAACAATCCCACTACTACTGGAGATGCTCAAAAATAGGTGGCCCTTGGCTGGATGCTACCAGGAAGAGGAAGGTGGGAACTAATGACTTTCAAAGGCCTTCCTATAGCATCCAGTGCTTCATACATGTATAAGCATGTGTGAAATGAGAAGCTGAGTTCCATGAGCCACCAAGGAAAAGAAATTCTTCACTTCCAAGCATGCTTTATATTTTTCAGCCTTCATAGCTTTTTCTCATGGTTGGCTGCTTACATCTTAAAGCTATTACAGAAATCAGTCCTGATGCCCTTCCCCGGGGCCAGCGTTAGGGTCTCCATTAAAGGAAAATAACCAGGATCAGCTCATAAAAGCCCCCTAGGAGGAGGGAGAGTAATCTAATGCCTTGCCTTTTAAAACATAGTATGAGAATAGAAGCATTATCAAAATGATTATTGGGTTGCTTTTAGCATGCTTATAGTAGTTTCCCTCTAAGAAGCTTTTTCAGTCATCTTCTTTCATTAAACATAAACATATATGCATTATGTTTAATATTATATATGTATGAATATGCCTAATATATATATACATGCATATATATGCCTAATACATATTTGTATACACGAACATAAAAATATACATTTTTCTTCTGCTAGAATCTGTAAGTACACTGTATCTAAAAATGGTCTGTAAAACCAAATTGATTTTCACTTGCCATAGTAGACTGTGGGTTCAATTGGTTATGTTGAAGAAAGGAAAGTGTGTTCCTCAATCCTCTCTAGTTCCTTCTGTTTTAAAGTGACTTAGTGAAGGTATGCTTTATTATATGGAAAGTAGGGTGGAAACGGCCAAAAAGGCTATGTTTCCAGTTATCACCAACATGTGAGGAGATTACTAAAATATACTTGTCAAAATTGGGTTCCTGATTGGTGATTACCAGTGCTTTTGATCCATCTTTGAGACTGTGGACCGAGGACAGTGCTGAGATACAGCTGCAGGCCAGAGCCTTTGCTCAGCTCGAAAAAACTGGGTGGTTCCATGGTTATCACACTGAGTTAGGATTGGAACAACTATGTTTCCATTTTCTCAGAACAACCCTGATTTTCATGCTATTCCAGCATAATTATTAATACTGCCACAGTTTGAATGATAAATTAAGTGATCACCCTAGATATGGCTATTGGGCATGGTCAAAGGGCTGAAATTGGATAGCTAATTTCACTTAATCACCAGGCTGGGCCTTTTTTATGGATTATATTTCTAAAATATATCCCTGCTTAGTTCAAGCCTCAAGATTTTTTATGCTTCTGTGTACATAAGAATATTTTCATTATCATTATTAAGTCATGATTAAAAGAAATTTATGACCACTCAAAGAAATCATATTATAAAATTGTAGGACAAAATGTTCCACAGTGATACCTTTGTGGGTTTGATTTGTTTTCATGTTTTTTTAAACAATAGAAAAATGGAGTAAATAACACTGGCTGGTAGTTAGTGATTTTTTTAATTAGGTATTCTTTTTGGCACTGTTGCTGCTTTGCCATGTGAGACTGGCCAAATTCACCTCAAAAATACGTATAAGTGGACTTAGAAAAACTCTTTTTAATTTTCACTGTCAGTAGGTCTCAGTATAATGACAGAGGTTTAGTGGCTAGATAACAAAAGTGAAGTCTATAAATAATCTAGACTCAGATACTTAAGATTTCAGAATAATAGAGACAAGATCAGGAGCTTATCCAGCTGCCCCCAAAGCAAGTATATTTTGCACACTACAGAACAAGGGTAAGGCTGCTGCATTCTTAAACGGGTTCAAAGATGCCTAACAATCACCACAAACCAGCAACCTGTAATTTGTGTTTAGGAAGAAGGAGGTTTTATAACTCAGGCTCATATATGTGGCCAGAAGGGTGTAGGTGCATGGAAATTTTAAAAAATTTTTAAATAAAAAAAAAAGAGAAGGGAGATGGACATGGTGACTCCTTCAAGTAATCCCACTACTTGGGAGGCTGAGACAGGAAGATTGCAGGTTTTAAGGCCAGCCTCAGCAACTTGGCAAGACCATTAGCAATGGTTTATGTTTTAAAATAAAAATAAAATAGGGTTAGGAGGTAGAACACCCCTGGATTCAACCCCCAGTACAAAAAATAATAATAAAAAAAATAAAAGAGGAAAAGAAGGGGAATCCCAGTCCCAAATGAGTCTGGTCTTACTTGGGACTGGGCATGTCCAAGAATCCTTGAGGGTAGCCCAGCAGAAAGTTTCCTTTATGAAAGCAGAAGGTGGCTTTAGGGGAACAATCTTATCCTGATGCTAGAGACAGGCAGACAAGCTTCATCCAGTTAACAAAAGCCTTGTTGTGGGAGGAGAAAGATAATTCTAAATATAGCATCACCATGTCTGTCACTCAACAAATCCTCATTGAGCATCTGCGATGTGCCAGGCACTGTTTTAGGTGGAGGCCTGAGACACACAGTGAACAAGTAAATCAACAAGATGAACTCTTGTAAGAGGTGCCATGAAGAACATAAAGCAAAGTTACACAATCGTACCACCTCGGGAGGGGTAGGGCGGGACTAGTTCAGACTGAGTCAGCAGTGAAGGTGTCTCTGAAGACTTGAGATGCTGAATGAAGAGATGCAGCCTTCCTGAGAGCAAGTTCACTAAAAATGAGATACAGAAAGCATCCCCTAGGGTTTGACAACACGGAACTCACTAGTGACCTAAGCAAATACAGTCTCAGTGGAGCAGTGGTATAAGTGCCAACTGCAGTGGGCTGATGAGGTGTGGATGAAGTGAATGTGAGGGAGTTAGAGGAGACAGAGACGGCAGAGCTAAGGTTCCTAGAAATCGGAAGGATGTGTGTAGCTGTAGGAGGGCTCTTAGCATCGACCAGCCTGGAACACTGCTGAGTACTAAGGGAAGGATTCCAACAAAAGGGCAGTCAGACATGCATAAAAGCCTTGCAAAAACAGTCAGGATTCAGATCCAAATTACAGATCAATTCTGGTCTACAACAAGAGGGACACTTCCTTTATGTGAACAAGAAGCACAGAGAAGAGGGGACTAACATGGGGGTGGTTTTCCCAACCCAACAATGGAGAGTTGAAGAAGTTACCATCTCCTGACCATACTTTTATTTTCTTAATGATACACGAAATGAGGTCATCAGCGAGCGTGTGAGAAATGTGAGAGAGTATAAAATCGTTCTCATGAGAATGTTTAAGTTTACTAGGGAAACGCTGTCAGGCAGTGCCAAGAACCTATTTAAGAAACTCAAATGGGATGATGAATTCATTTAATGTAACAGTTGGGCAGTCTGGGTATTGATTTTTCTCCAGCCACACACTACTGTTCAGATGTAGGCACAAAGAAGATAGATAGCAGAGTTCAAACAGTGCTAAAGTTCTGCCAGGTGAGGGTGAATGTATTATAAGGTGACCAAGGGAATTGAGAGCAGCTACCAGGACATAATTATACTGAAGCCACAAAATCTAAGCTAGGCAAGAAGGGAAGTAAAGGACATTTGGTAGATAATGAAATTGGTGGCAAGAGTGGCAAGGGGCTCTCAATAGGACGACTAACCACAGCAAAAAGTACTACTGGGCTGCGGAGGGAGAGCGGAGTAGATGAAGCAAAGATTACAGAGGACCTGAGGGACTCGCAGTGCATTGTGACGGAGGTCAAAAGAGAGAAGCCACAGAGGAGGTAAAGGACATAAGTCCCAGGGTGGGCGGATAAGTTGTCCCACGAGCTACGAAACAACTTGGAACTAGAACAGAACTGACTTCAAATGGCTGTGAGCCGGGGATAATGATCCTGTGTAAGAGCCTGAAGAGTGTCACATAAATTGAGCTTGGTGGCCCACATCTATAATCCCATTATTTGGAAGCCTGAGGGAAGAGGATTGAAGATTTGAGGCCAGCCACGGGAATTTAGCAAGGTCCTGGGCAACTTACTGAGACCCTGCTTCAAAAGAAAAAATAGAAGCTGGGTGTGGTGGCACAATGCTATAATCTCAGTACTTCGAAGGCTGAGACAGGAGGATTACAGGTTTGAGGACAGTCACAGCAACATAGTAAGACTCTCAGCAACCTAGTGAGATCCTGTTTCAAAACAAAAAAAAAATAAAACAAGTGTGGGTATAGTTCACAGGTAGAATGCCTTTGGGTTCAATTGCCAATACTGCCAGAAATATAGGGCTAGGGTATAACATAAAGGTAGAATGCTTCTAGGTTTAATCCTCAGTAACACACACACACACACACACACACACACACACACACACACACAATGTTACCTGGTCATGCACAATGATAAAAGATATGTATTCTAAAGTCATTGCCCAGGTTTGAGTCTCATGTTCATTTTTTCACAGAGCCCCCTTGGACAATAATAATAATGATAGCAAATACTCAAATAGTATTATTAAGTGCTTTAATATATGTTTATAACTCACAACAGCCCAACTAGTTAGCCACTCTTCTATTCACATTATATAGACAGCAAACAGCTTCTTGACCTCCATAAACCTCACGATGATAAAATAATGACAGCTGATGATGTCATTGTGAATTTTCAGTGAAGGAATCCATGCCTGGTTCAACAGTGGTACTAATGAATGTTAACTGTAGCTACCAGATAGGAAGCAGTAATCCTCTGCAAGCAATTTTAGGACGTCAGGATATTCACCCATTGAAGAACATAGAGTGTGAAGCAAAAAAAAAAAACAAAAAACTACACCAAACTAGAAAATAAATAAATCCTAGCAAAGTACACCCACCTGGGGGTCAGGATAGGAAAGAAACTAGAGTAGAATCAGAGAAAAAGCTAAGAACACTGGGGAGTTCATGACTCAGGAGGAACCGTAGACAGCCCGGCATCGTGGCACACACCTGTAATCCCAGTACTTGAGAGGCTGAGACAAGAGGATTGCAGGACTGGAGGTGTAACTCAGAGGTAGAATGTCACTGGGTTCATTCCCCAGTACCAGGA
This sequence comes from Muscardinus avellanarius, assembly GCF_963383645.1. Taxonomy (NCBI): domain Eukaryota; kingdom Metazoa; phylum Chordata; class Mammalia; order Rodentia; family Gliridae; genus Muscardinus; species Muscardinus avellanarius. The sequence goes on along the minus strand of NC_137794.1, from coordinate 72,995,577 downwards.
AGGAAGGAGAGAAGGAAGGAAGGTTGTAGGACCTGAAGCAACAGTGAGTGTGGTGTGGGCTGCTGACCTGGAGGATAACGCACAGGTCTATGGGCTGGGCTGAGGGCCCAGCGGGCCCCATCACACCCGTACTTGCCTGCCGGATAGGATGACTTCACGTATTAACCCTTGAGGAAGATGTGACTCATTTCAGTGGTCATGAAAGTAACAGCTGCTCAAACAGGAAAACAACTTGGAAAAACAGGAAACAAGTGGTCCATTTCAGAAACAGTATATATAGGTTCACCTGGCTATGCAATATTTAGCGTCAAATCTAGCAAACATTTTTTGAGTATGTGCTATATGGTAGAGCCTGAGCTATGTACATTCATATCTACAATCTCATTTAATGCTTCCAAGACCAGATCAAACTCTATGTGCATTAAGATTGTAAAGACTTAATACTAAACAGAGTGGAGTAATCAGCAGTCAAGCTCAATTACTTCAGAATCCTGCACCTTGTTTACTCCGGAAACAGAATAGTTACCTGGAAGACAGGTCAGACACATTTGCCTTCATGGTTTCCCTCTGTTCATTCTTCCAGTCTGCTTCAGTGTTTTCAAAGAATTGCTGCACAGAGTCGTAGACTCAAAAATCACATTCACTATTTTGAACAGATAAGTTAAAGGATTTGGGGAAGTAATATTAATTGTATAACTCAAGTCCCAAGTAAGAAGTGATTCCTCTATTCAGGAATTTATTTATGCATGGAAAGCCTTGCATTTTGGGGTGGTAACCCCATATAACAAAGAAAATAAACAATATGGAATTGTTTCTAGTTTAATTTGTAATGGTTTAAAAACTAGTTGCCCTAAAATCTCATTAAACATTAGAACACCAGGCAGTAAGTATTACTTTGGCAACTTCCAGAGAGAGCATTACACCAAAATAAAAGAGACTACCTCCCCAAACTGGCTCAGAGAAGTCAAATCTTGGCAGTGCAGTCGAGGTAGGAGAGAAAGTGAGACAATGCAGAAAGAAGATGAAGATGAGGAGACTCAGTCATGGAGGAGACTTGTTTCTGTGTGTATCTGTGAGGTCTTCCAGAAATTCTGGGGGAGAGGGAATTTACAAGATGCTAAGTTCTCCATAAGCCAAGAAAAGCCATTCAACTAGGTCACAGATGGAAATTCTAAAAAATGAGAAATATCTGTGGTGGGTTTTTTTTATTACTTGTTAACTTTTGACTTTTTAAAATTATAGCATCATTAGACATAGTTTATTCAACTGGTTTTCATATTTACTTTGATTTAGAAGGGTGTGTGTGTGTGTGTGTGTGTGTGTGTGTGTGTGAGAGAGAGAGAGAGAGAGAGAGAGAGAGTGTGTGTGTGTGTGTGTGTGTGTGTGTGTGTGTGTGTGTGTCTGGGGATTGAACCCAGGGTTCAATCTGAGCTACACCCCTCAGCCCTTTTGTGTTTGTTTTTTTGTTTTGTTTTGAAACAAGGTCTCTCTAGGTTGATGAGAATCTCCCTAAGTTGCTGAAGCTCTTCTTGAACTTATGATCCTCCTGTTTCAGCTTCCCAAGTACTGGAATTACATGTGTGCATAACCACACTTGGCAGAGTTTTGTTTTGTTTTGTTTATTTACCATTCCACAGAGGCTTAGTAATCGCTCAAGAACTGTTGAGAGAATACATATACTCTAGCACCCAACAATATATTTTTATCCCCTAATAATTTCAGGTTATCAAAAGTATTGGCTGATTTATTCACAATTTTCAGGAATAGAAGCAAAAGTCAAACTCATTGTCATAGGTCAAGTAAACAAAACTCTTCAAACTGGTTTACTATTCAAACATTACTTTTGACAAGACAGAGATCACATTAAAACTGCAATGAAAATGTATTTGCTTGTGGTTGATAAACTTGGTAAGTACTCTCAGAAAACAAAAGCTTAATACTTTTAACCTTGGAATTTGAATTATGTAGTTACAACAATTTTTAGTTTGTTCTTTGTTAATTGAGAATTTACACAATGGTGTCATTTGAGAAACAATTTAGATTATGATAAAGCTGGGAAAATGTTATTGCTTTAGAAGAATATCTTAGGAAAAGGTACATAACAATGGACCAACTCTTATATACATTACAGCCATTGAAAATACTTTAATAAAATTGCTTCAAGATTAGTCATCAGACAGGCATGGTAGTGCACACCTGTAATCCCAGTACTTGGGAGGCTGAGACAGGAGGATCACAGGTTTGAAGACAGCCACAGGAATGTAGTGGGGTTCTCAGCAACCCATCAAGATCTTCTTTCAAATCAAAAAAATTTTTAAAAGGGCTGGGGGGTATAGCTTAGAGGTAAAATGCCCCTTGGTTCAATCCCTAGTACCCGCCCACACACACACACTTACATTCACTCACACACATACAAAAAGGATAATAATTAGAGGATCTTGCATCTTCTCTTTGTAATATTTGGTATACTTTATGTATTTAATATTATAAAATCTGAAAAATATGTGGCTAGTAGACATAGGCTTAATTTCTAAAATATCTTCAGATCCTAAAATTCTATACTTATGGAATTCTATTGTCAAAACCTGTCAGAAGGAAAAATAAAATCATTATCACAATTGGTTGCATTTTCTAGATAACAAAATTGAGTGGATTCCTCAAATCTAAATATGAGCTAGAACAGGATGTCAGAGTTCTTTCTTTGGCTCTAACACAGCAGCTAACATTCTGTCCATCTTCACTCATTTTCCATTTACTGAGCACCAACTCCGTATCAATGACTGTGTTTTCAGTCACTGAGAAATCAGAGATAATAGTTCTTGCCTTCCAGGAGTTAGACAGAAATTATTTCAATATAAATGAAAAAGTACCATGAGTAAAGGGCGGGCTTAAAAATGAACTCCACAAAACGGACAAGAAAACCCAACTGAAATTCTTCTCTAAGAAGCTGATGCTCAGGCTGAGTTTTTAAGGATGAACAGATATGAAAGAGATAGGAAAGATATATCAAAGGGCATTAATAGGATTTGCAAAGATCTAAGTGCAGGAGAACGCTTAGCCCTGTCCACAAACTGAGAGTTGTTTAACACAATTTGAGTGAAGGATGCAAGAATTAAGTGACAGAGTGTAATAAGAGATGAGTAGAGAATCAGGTAGGGACCAAATTAAAAAGAGCTTTTCTGAGGGAATGGGGTTGGAATTGGGGAAGGGCTAGATGATTGATATGTGCATGTATGCCTCTACCATCTTGTACTCCATTATGATGTATGACTACAATGTACCAATAAATAGATAAAATAAGCATCCAAAAAGAAAAAAGAATTTTTAAGGATGAAGCATGAATTTTTAGATCAGACTAGATTTTGAAAGAGAATAAGGGTGACTGTTTATAAATTCAGCCAGTGGCAGGAGAGAAGGATGGATGCAGCAATTATTAAAGATATGAAATTGACAGGACTCTGCCACTAATTAAACACAGTGTGAAGAGGGAGATTGAAACCAGGACCTTGTTCCATTTTATCTTAGATAGCTGGCCATCTGCCAGTCCACTGAACCAGAGAGCACACAGAACAGCATGGGATTCAGTTAGAAACTCCAATTTTGACCAAGTTGGGTTTGAAGTGTCTGTGTCACTGTCAAGGGCAAAAGTGCAGGAGACTCCTTTGGGATGTAAATGTGAGTCTTGGTTATCTAAATAGATAAGACTCTACACAGAAAGTGTGTAGGTTGCAAAGCAGAGGTCTGAGCCCTGACTGAAGGAGCCAAAAAGCTTTATTAAAACTATGGAAGATTAGCCAGGCACTGTGGCACATACTAATAATATTAGGACTTAAGAGACTGAAGCAGGAGGATTGTAAGTTCAAGGCCAGCCTGGGCAATTTAGTGAGAACCTGTCTCAAAGTTTTTTTAAAAAAATACAAAGGGTTGAGATGTAGCTCAGTGGTAGAAAGTTTCCTCAATTGCTAAGAAAGGAAGGAAGAGAGGGAAGAAGGGATACAAAGATACAAAGAAGAATGAGGAAGGAAGGAAGGAAGGAAGGAAGGAAGGAAGGAAGGAAGGAAGGAAGGAAGGAAAGAAGGAAGGAAGGAAGGAAGGAAGGAAATAATGGAAAGCCAGAAAATGTTTTGGAGACAAAATGACCAGTAATGCTGAACAATGAGAAAGAGTCAGTTTGAAAAACTTGAAAAGTGTCAGATTTAGTAAAGGACACCTTGATTATTTAGAGAAATTGTATTGTGTCAACAGACACAACTATAACAAGTTAAAGTTTTATTTGGCTTTATTTTTACTCTAAAACCCACATCACACAACAACAGATATTATGGGAAACATTTCATTCCATAATATAGAATGAGTTATCTGATGGTACTATAGACAGGAGCTTGAAGACAGAAACAAAAATCAAAAAGTGGATTGGTCAGTTCAAAACTGCCTTTCCGCCAGGCGTGGTGGCGCACGCCTGTAATCCCCGCGCTTGGGAGGCGGAGACAGGAGGATCGCGCAGATTTGAAGCCAGCTGCGCTGGCTTAAGAGACCCTGTTTCCAAATTAAAAAAATATATAAAATAGGTCTGGGAGTGTAGCCCGGAGACAGAAGGGCTTCCAGGAACCCCAGTACCACACACACAAAAAAAAACTGCCTTTCATGTAAGATGGGAGCAGGGAGACAGGCCAACAGAAAAACAGCTGATTAAAATCAGATTACTTCAGGTTACCTTTTTGGTTGATGGATTAGAACGGAGGAAAATTCATTATTATGCTGGTTAAAATTGGCCAGTTTGAAAAAAAATATTCTCTGGTAAGAAAGAAAGCAAAAAGAAATATTGAAATGTTATCTTTAAGTCATCAAAAGCTTGGTATCAGACAAATGAAACTGTTATGTGAGATTATCATTTTTAATTTTAGATAAATTGCCATAATACTAGATGTCAACTACTAAGCCAAGCATGGGAGGGAGGGATAGGGAGAGAATGGGGTGGGGATTGGGTAGGGGCTGACTGGGAAAAGTGTGCATGTATGTCTACAAAAATATGTATCCTACTATGATGTATGAATACAGTGCACCAATAAAAATAAATAAATAAATTAAAAATTAAAATTAAAAAAAAATTGGCCAGTTTGGAAGATTTGACTACTATTGAAACTTGGCTGTTGATTTCTCAGAAAGTCAGATAAGCAGATTAGTGAACTTCAGCAGGGGTGACTCCATGTTGATTTTTAGCCTGGTCTCTTGGGTTCCAGTACAAGGAGTCTAGTCCAAAACAATGGCTTCCCATAATTTTATCTAACAAGTTCCAGGTTGGGAGTGAATAGCAGTGAGTTCAGGTACAATGAAGGTATGAAGAAAGGGAGACAAGAGTTGTCTTCTTGGAATAATCTCAGCTATAAATAAATTAGAAATACCAGCTAGTAGATAGACTCCATGAGGTTTTCATAGGAATGTGGTCTTTCAAATGTGTTTTTCCCTTGTTTTGTTTGGTGCTGAGTATTTGGCCTGTTGAGGAGGAAATCTGGAGAAGATAACAGTGTAGGAGAGAAGGAACAATCAGTAGTTCAAAGTACTCAAAGATACAAAGAAGAATGAGATCGCCAGAACAAAGGAGGGTTAACTTTTTGACTGTGATTAAACAACATCTCTAAAATGGATGGCCTACACTACACCATGGTCTAGATAGAACTGAATTAGCAGAAAGGGGCAAAGGAAAGTGGAAGCTGAGGAATTTGCTTCCTTTTCTGACTTAGGAGATAAGAATAGCCATCCCCTGAGAGCCATTTGACTGAAGGGAGAATGCTGTAGGCCGGAAATAGCTCCAACCACTGATGTGCTTGTTTGCTTATTGATAAATAGCTTGCTGGGAAAAAAATACTTTTGCAAATAATGATTTTAAAGTAAAAAAGTTAAAACTATTCTTCTAAAAATATTAGAAAGTATTTTTACTCTCTAAATTTTCTCAGTTTTATTTGAATCTCACAACCAATAAGTGGCACCAGCACTATGAAGATATTCTACACAATCAGCAATATGATTCCTATTGGGCAAATTGCAACACTGTTGGAACATAAACAGTTGTCCCAAACTAGGCCCTGTAATACAAATCTATAATCCCAGCTACTCCAGAGGCTGAGGTAAGAAGATTTCAAGTTCAAAGCTAGCCTGGACAACACAGAAAGATCTTGTCTCAAAATAAAATTAAAAGGGCTGGAGGTACAGTTCGGTGGTAGTGAAACAGGGATGTCTCCTCTTTTAGGGTTCTTGTCCTGTAGATTTTGATGAATTAATTCCAAAGACTAAAAAAGGATATAGAAATATGAAAGAAAGCTTTTGGATGTACCAGTATTGGGAATGGCCTAGGAAGATTTGAGAAAGCTCTGAGTATTAATAAATATATTTCAAAAATTAGGTGAGGGGCAGATCTGGGGAAGTATTTTGTTTCTGCCAAGAAGCAGGCAGCTATTGTAATGTAAAATTAATCCAGCTAAAGGTAATTAACAAGTGGAAAGAGAAGGGGAGCTAGGACTTCCTCGTTCTAAAGACAGGTTTACATGATAATTGGATAATCTAGTTAGGATGGGAGTAGGGGATTGACCTTCAGGAAAGGAGAAACATGGGCATAGAACAAAGTTTGGTGGGAAAATCAAGAAGAGGGACTTTATCTATGTCAGAGTTACCTAAAACAAGATGGAGGATGTCATGTCTATAAAAAGGTTGTTCTGGGTTTTGTATTTTGGTGAATTCATTAATTCATTCGAACCACCCAGGAGTGGCATGGGGCTATAACTTTCTTCTGTATTTCTATCTTTTTCTTTTCTTTTCTTTTCTTTTTTTTTTTTTTTTTGTGGTACTGGGGTTCATGGAAACCATTCTACCTCCGGGCTACACTCCCACACACCCATTTTTTATATGTTTATTTGGAAACAGGGTCTCTTAAGCCAGCGAGGCTGGCATCGAACCTGCGCAATAAACTCCTTTAAATCTTCAGCAAGAGTCCGAACTATTGTATATCTATCCTTAGCTCAGGACAAGAACCTGTTATGTTTTTGAGGGAAATTGTTTCCAGAAGTCTAACAAAGGTCCCCAGGGACTGTTCCCCTAAACGGTAACCCTCACCCCCAAAGGGTAACATTCATCTTTCACCATAACATCTTTAACTGTAACATTGGAAGGTAGGCTTTTAACATTACTGAGATTCCCCATCTGCTCATTTATGATTTGTCAGAATTAGGTTTGGGAAACCAATGTCTTTACCCATTTTCCATCCTCAATTTGAGTTGTGATCTTGCGGGTTAGTGGGCCTAACCTCCTGACACCCACCAGTCTCTCATCTCCCTGTTCACCCCCCCCCAACCTCACAGAAGGTGATGCAGATGGCTGTCTTTAGTCCCTTCTGTTTCCGGGTCCTCTGCCTGTCTCAGTAGAACACTTGCCTAGCACATGTGAGGCCTTGAGTACAATCCCCAATACAAAAGAAGAAAGGAAAGAAAGAAAGAAAGAAAGAAAGAAAGAAAGAAAGAAAGAAAGAAAGAAAGAAAGAAAGAAAGGAGGGGGAGAGGGAGGAAGGGAGGAAGGGAGGAAGGGAGGAAGGAAGGAAGGAAGGAAGGGAGGGGAAAAAAAGAAAGAAAGAAAGAAAGAAAGAAAGAAAGAAAGAAAGAAAGAAAGAAAGGAGGAAAGAAAAGGGAAACAGAAAAAAAAGAGAATTATTGCCCCAATATATTTACCATACATTGCATTATTTTCTAAGATAGATGAATTCTTTTAAAATAATGCAATTGGGAGACAGGCCTAAGAATGTATAAATAGGAACACTGCAAAATTAGTTTTTACAGTAAAGGTAATACAATATAACCACAGTGTACCAAAATCCTTAACAAAGAGCTATATTATAATAGACTTCCACTTGTAATTTTTTCTCTTAACCTTTCATTTTGCTTAATTTCATGTTAATTGCATTTTGATTATCCAGAAGGATTAGTAGAATAAAACAAATACAATGATTTAGGCATCGCAGCAATGTAGCTTGAATTGAAGATAAATGGTATACAATGGAAGTAATGAAAATATGTTTCATGAGTGAGATTTTAAGAGGGAAAAAAAAACCCACTGTATTTCATATGTGGCTATTGTCGAGTTACTATAGAGTCACATGCTTAAGCCGAAACAATAATCTAAATCTGAGCAAAGACTCTTGGTGCAAGTCTCCCAATAATTTATAGAGAATATAATGCAATGAGCTGCAAATTAATATCACCTATAAAACTGAGCTGGACATTTTTCCAAGTAATAAATTTGCTCAATACATTATTTTAATCTGTTTCATTTCTGTAAAGGACAAAATATCCGTCAATAAGAGTAATATTGGTACCAAATAATATAGCTATGCCAGTAAAAACTTGCTGTTAGGTATGTTATTCTGAATTTGGTGCTATCCCTCCAGAACACTTATGTAACTGGGTCATTTTGAACTTGAATTCAAAACATTTTTATTTTACAACAGTCATGAATTAGTCATTGGCAAAAATTTCTAAACATTTAACCAATACCTCTTTCTACTGTTTATACAAAATGTACTCAATTTGTGCATAGAAAACCTACACATGTAATCTCTTCATTATAGGTCAGTGGCTGATAGAAAGTGAATGCATAATTGTAAAATGGACAATCTGTTGATGAAATTTACCTATTAAATACTAATGCAGAGTTTAAGCAAAATATTTAATTCCTCAGCTTTAGTGTTCATAAAATGTAATATACATTTATAATTTGAAAAGACATTTAAAAATTCAAAAGCAAAAAGGGAATGTAAAATGTATTTGCATGGGTGTTTTTTTTTCTCTCTCTGGACCTTGAATTTAAGAAGATTCAATGCTTCTGCTTTTGTAATATTATAAAGCACTAATTGTGAATTTATTTAGGAAATGTGCTATTTTTAATGTCTATAAAGCTATTGTGAAAGCATGCTATCTAAACTTTCAGAACACTAGCATTGGGCAAGCATTCAGAAACTAGTCAACCTAACTGATGCATCCTAACATGTCATAGAGCAAAAAACTAACTGGCTCAAAGAAAGACAGTTTACATTAAGTTCAGGATTAAAATTAAATTTAAATTAGAGTTGATTTGACTTAATTGACTGCACTACCTGAGCTAAGCAAACCTCAAGTAATACTTAATTTTTTGTTGTTGAATTATAGCAAACAAAGATATACATAAAATTTACCATTCTAACCATTTTTTAGGTATATATTTCAGTGACATAACAATTCACAATTACCAAACTATGGAACCAGCCAAGATGTCGCTCAACAGATGAATGAATTACAAAACCATGGGATATATACACAATGTAAGTTTACTCAGCCATAAAGAAGAACTAAATTACGTCATTTATCGGAAAATGGATGGAACAGAAAAATATTATGCTAAGTGAGATTAGTCAGTAACAAAAAGTAAAAAATTGGATGCTCTCCCTAACATGCAAAAGGTAAGGAGAACTCCAGACAAAGTCAAAGGAGGAACCTAGACAAGGAAGGAAAAACCACAGATGAGCAAAAAAGGTGATATAACTAAGGGGGATGGAGGAGGAAAAGGGAAATTCCATGATGTACATTCATAAACATATCAAAGTCAATCATTAAGCCAAACATGAGGAGGGAGGGGAGAGAAAATGGGATGAGAATTAGGGAAGGGCTAAATAAGTGATGTGTGCATGTATGCTTCTACCATCTTGTACCCCCTTTAAGATGTATGAATATAATGCAACAATAAAAATTTAAAATATATACTCATGTTGTTATGCAATTATTCTTTAGAACCTTCTATCTTGCAAAACTACACCCCTATACCTATTAAACAATAACTCTGAACTTCGTACTTCCCAGACCCTGGAAACCACAATTCTACTTTCTGTTTGTATGAGTTTGACTACTTTAGTTATCTCATAAGTGGAATCCTTCATTGTTTGGCTTTTTGTGATTACTTTATTTTGCTTATCATGTCCTTAAATCTTATCCTTATTGTTGCATGTAACAGGATTTTCTTCCTTTTTGAAATGAAATAATATTTAATTGTGTATATACATTGCATTTTCTTTATCCATTTATCCATGGATGGATATTTAGAGCACTTCCTCTTCTTAGTTTTTTTAAGTAATTCTGCAATAAACATGGATATATGAATATCTCTTCCAGATCCTACTAGTGGCTGTCTTCTTTTGTCAATTAATTATAAACTACATAAGACTGGCTTACAGAGAATGTTGTATTTATTCTTTAATAATCAGATTTTTTTTCATTTAACTTTACTATTTTTTAAGTTATATTCTTTTTTTTGAACAATTTTTTATTGAACATAAATAGTATATATTTACACTATATTTGGTGCCCTCTCCCCCCCGCCCCCATTTTCCCTTCCCCCCTCCCACCAATGGTTGTCCAGGTTAACCATGTCTTATTCATAATTTTACACATGTTCAGGTGTAGACCCTCATTAATCAAGACCGGCCTTCCTCCTCTCCTATCTTACCATCCAAACTTAGCTAGTATTTCCCCTTCGATATCTGGAGTCCCACTGGTATTCTTTGTGTTTCCTAGTTTGGGCATATTAGAGGAAACATATGTATCTTCTTCTTCTGTGCTTGGCTGATCTCACTTAAGATAATGTTCTCCAGGGCTTTCCATCTTCTTGCAAATGATATAATTTTATTCTTCTTTATGGCTGAATAGAATTCCATTGTGTGTATTTCCCACAGTTTTGCTATCCATTCATCTGTTGATGGTGATCTGGGTTGGTTCCATATTTTGGCTATTACAAATTGTGCTGCTATGAACATAGGTATGCATATGTTGCTGTAGTTCTCTGAATTCAACCCCTTTGGAAAGATACCCAGGAGTGGTATAGCTGGATCATATGGTGGATCTATTCCCACCTTTCTTAGGAATCTCCACACAGATCTCCATAGTGGCTGAACTAGTTTGCATTCCCACCAACAGTGTAAAAGAGTTCCTCTTTCCCCGCATCCTCACCAGCATTTGTTGTTATTTGATTTCTTTATGCTTGCTACTCTGACTGGGGTTAGATGGAATCTCAGTGTAGTTTTGATTTGCATCTCCCTGATGGCCAGTGATGAAGAACATCTTTTCATGTATCTATTAGCCCTTTGTATCTCTTCTTTTGTGAAGTGTCTATTTAGTTCATTTGCCCATTTCTTGATTGGCTTGTTTGTTTTGCTAGTGTAGAGTCTTTTGAGCTCTTTGTATACTCTGGATATTAGCCCCCTATCAGAGTGGTGGCTGGTAAAGATCCTTTCCCATTCTGTAGGCTTCCTCTTTAGGTTATTGATAGTTTCCTTTGATGAGAAGAAACTTTTTAGTTTGATGTTATCCCACTTGTTTATTCTTGCTTTAATTTCCTGAGCTTTGGAGGTTTTGTTGAGAAAGTTACTGCCTGTGCCAATATGTTGTAGTGTTGAACCTATGTTCTCCTCTACTAACTTCACAGTCTCAAGTCTAATTTCTAAGTCTTTGATCCATCTTGAGTTGATTCCTGTGTTAGGTGAGATATAGGGGTTTAGATTCATCTTTTTACAAATGGTTAGCCAGTTCTCCCAGCACCACTTGTTGAAAAGGCTGTCTTTTCTCCAGCGTATGTGTTTGGCCCCTTTGTCAAAGATTAATTGACTAAAGATGTGTGGGTTTGTTTCTGTATCTTCTATTCTAATCCACTGGTCAGTATATCTGTTTTTGTGCCAGTACCATGCTGTTTTTACTACTATTGCTCTATAGTATAGTTTGAAGTCTGGGATTGTAATGCCTCCTGCGTGTTTCTTGTTATTGAGAATTGTTTTGGCTATTCTAGGTCTTTTCTTTCTCCATATGAAATTCATGATTGATTTTTCTAGGTCTCTGAAGAATGTCACTGGTATTTTAATGGGAATTGCATTGAACCTATATATCAGTTTTGGCAGAATGGCCATTTTGATGATATTTATTCTGCCTATCCATGAGCACGGGAGATCTTTCCATCTTCCAAGGTCTTCTTCAATTTCTTTCTTTAATGTTTTATAGTTTTTGTTGTAGAGGTCTTTTACATCTTGGGTTAGGTTTATTCCTAGGTATTTTATTGGTTTTGAGGTTATAGTGAATGGAATTGTTGTTTTTATTTCTTTCATTGTGGATTCGTTGTTGGCATAAAGAAAAGCCACTGATTTCTTTAGGTTGATTTTGTAACCTGCAACTTTGCTGAATTTGTCAATCAGGTCCAGAAGTCTTTTGGTTGAGTTCTTTGGGTCTTCCAGATAAAGGATCATGTCATCTGCGAATAAGGATAATTTTAATTCCTCTCTTCCTATGTGAATTCCTTTGATTTCCTTCTCTTGTCTGATTGCTGCAGCAAGAGTCTCAAGGACTATATTGAAAAGGAGTGGTGATAGTGGGCATCCTTTAATAATCAGATTTTTACAGAGAAAAGAATATAAACAAAATTAGCAATAATTATACCCACAAACTATTTTATCTACTTAACTAGTCAATGACATAAAAAATGCATCTTAGATATTGGTGAGATTGTTGTTTTTGCTTCTATCTTTTAAGGCCGTCATCCTAGTAGTTTGACTTGCTTTAGTAACCAGAGCAATTAGTACAGGTCAATCAATTATACCAAAGCAGAACACATACATCCCTACGGGTGTTCTGGGAGCTGTTCAGAGAGGATCTTGTAAAGGGCTAATATTAGGAGCAGAACTGACAGACTTACTTGCCACCCTAAGTTTGGAGGCAAAGGAATGAAAAGAGAATCCGAAAGATAAGAAGACACATTCAGGTAATTATATCATTTATCTTGTGAGTCTTACTTATGCATATATATTTACTCATTATCTTTAAAAACATATGTAAAAAAACTTTTTTATTTACTTACCAAAAAATAGTCACACGTTTATAATCCCCGTGCTTGGGAGGCAGGTTCAAAGCCGGCCTCGCTGGCTTAAGAGACCCTGTTTCCAAATAAAAATTATAAAATGGGTCTGGAGTGTAGCCCGGAGGTAGAAGGTTCCATCCCCAGTACCACCGAAAAAGAAAAAAGAAAAAAAGAAGCTTTATTTTTAAAAATAAACTCCATCTCCAAAGAGTTTAATTTTAAATCTAAACTCATAAAAGATGGTAAAATATTTAAATCATAATATTGCTAATTAACTTCTAAAAATTCTTATTTATATGTGTGAGTCACAAGATGAAAACTAAATATTATAAACAATTATAGGTTTACGTTATTAAATATTATAAACCATTCTAGGTGTTGAGATAAATTCAGTAAAATGGAATTTCAAAATGCCTTTAAGTCTTTGTCCAATAATGCAAAGATTTTTTTTTTAATTTTCTGCCATAAAATTCTCTTATTTTAGCTGGGCGTGGTGGCACACACTCGCAATCCCCAGCCTTGGGAGGCTGAGACAGGAGGATCGCACCAGCTCAAAGCCAGCCGCGCTAGCTGAAGAGACCCTGTTTCCAAATAAAAAGTATAAAATAGGTCAGGGGGCATAGCCCAGAGGTAGAAGGGTTTCCAGGAAGCCCAATACCACACAAAAAAAAATTATCTTATTTTAGCTGGGCATGTTGGTGCACATTGTAATCCCAGCCTTTGGGAAGCTGAGACAGGGGGATCACAGTTTGAGTCCAGCCTCAGCTACTTAGTGAGGCCCTTTGCAACTCAGTGAGTCTCTGTTTCAAAATAAAGAATAAAAAATAGTGCTGGGGGTGTAGCTCAGAGATAGAATGCACCAGAGTTCCAAACCCAGTACCAAAAAAATATTCTCTTGTTTCTATAGAAAACAAAAAACATAAATATTATTTTATATACACAAAAGAAATTAGAAAATTATTCAAAAAGTCTGACCAGCAAGTGTTTAAAAACAGAAAACAAAAACAAAACTTATGGGGACACAAGAAAGAAATCTCAAGTCTAGACATGAAAAAGTCCACCTTTCTAGAATCAGGTGGACTTTTTCATCTCGAAAGTGCTGGCGAACATGTTTTTCTATTCATGGTAATGAAAACCTGTGTTCTAATGGCTCTGCAGTGAGTTAGCCCAAAATAAATATTTATGTTACAATCTTAACAGCAACCAATATGATACTATCTTCATGGCCTCAGGCCAAAGATCCCCAGTTTCCTAATCCAATGTACTGCCTTTAAGGGCTAGGTTAACATAAGCCAATGAAATACTCTGGCAGCTGACAGTGTTCCTCTCTTGGACCTAGTTTGGAGTAAAAACAGATTACTGCATATGCCTGCAGGACTGTCAGCTAGCCCTTTTTAAAAACCTACAAAAATGTATGAGGATTCCATCTTTTCTGATTTTTCAGAGTGTGAAGGGATTAGAGGAAATTTGAAACTCACTCCAGTACAATATCACTCTATTTTAGCAGGTTTAATTAGTTGACAAATGAGGGAAGCATTTTCTTGACTCCATGGCAAATGAATCAAAGTAAATATAAGTAAATAAGTGATACTAGAATTAATAATGAATATGAGAATTCTCAGAGTAAGAATTTAGGCCTATTTCTGCCAGGTACAATAATGGGGGCCTGTAATCTCAGTACTTGTGAGACTGAAACAGGAGGGTTGCAGATTTGTGACCAGCCTCAGCAACTTAGCAAGGTGATGTTTCAAAACAAAACAATAAAATAGAACTGAGGGTGTAACTCAGAGGTAGAATATTCCTGGGTTCAATCCCCAAAACCACAAATAAAAATAATAATAGCAATAATAATAATAATAATAATAATAATAATAATAATAATAATACATTAGGCCTATTTCCAAATATATATCTTGGTGATAAAAAACACCTAATATATTTCATATAAATTATTTTTAATTGTGGCTGCTTCCTCCCCTACACACACTTGAAATAAAAACCAAGGATTCTGTTTTAAATCTTTCATTAAGGACAAATACCCAAGAACCTGATAGCTTAACTCTCTATCCTAGTGGTTCTCAAGTTCTGCAAATTTTGCAAAAGAATTAAATGGATGTTTATTAAAATGCTGATGCAAGATTTTAGCTCTGCAGATCTAACACAGTAGGAATATGAAGTTTAAAGATAGGAATATCAGATGATTCTAAGGCAAATGGTCTGAGCAATAGGAATGGCTATGTAACTTGTAAAAAATTAAAAATGTAAGCCCCTTATTTAAGAAAAAGGAATTTTACAATGGTGGCGGCAGCATAGTAAACTGAGGAGGCCCTTCTAAACGTGGGGTCTATGAGGCTGCAAGGGCAACAAGCCTATGAAGCCTGCCCTACCAGAAAGTTGAGAAACACTGTTCTAGGTAAGGTTTAAGTCAGACAACCCTAGATGCCTTGAGATGCCTTAGAGACTGAAGCAGAATCTACCTCCAAAGTTGCCAAGATGGTCCTTAGCACAGGAAGTCTCCTCTTTCTGAGGAATCCTTGCCAAGTGGTGACTTAGACCCCTCTTCTAGAGGGAAATGAAATGATACCTTTTTAAAGTCGTTTAAAAATTAATAAAAAGTAAAATGTCAATAGCTAAAGTTTAGTTTAAGCTATTCTATGTTCATTTTTCTACTTGATAGCTATTCTAGAGTTTCTATCTCATTAACAAGAACGTTATGAAATATAAAGAAGAGATGGAGGGTTTAAAGAACTGAGTATGTGAAGTTTTTTACCAGCTATATAACATGTGTAACTGTGAGCCCTCTCTTAAAAGGCTTAAATGCTCTCCACCACATGTAGAAAGGGGAAAAGAGCAGGAAAGATGCAACAGGATGTCCATGTTTCCTTAAGGACTGTCCTTCCAGTGACATTCCAAGGTCCTAGTAGAACAAATTTGAGAGCTCATTCTATGATAGTAGTGCAAGGCAAGAGAGCCATACAGCCAGAGCAGCTGTGATAATGTGGGTCATCAGAGCATCATCTATCAGAAGTCACCAGTACTTAAGCATCACCAGGACAAGGAGGCCTCAGACTTGACTTCTGAGAACATACAGAGAGTGTGCAGAGAATGCACATAGGTTACATTGCTCTGTCAATGACTAGGAGCAGATGAGAACCAGAAGAAAATAGTGATCAGACAGCCAGGATTCAGAATTGGCTTTTAGTCTTAGGATGGGAAAACAGAAGAAAGAGTTCAGAGACAAGTAATGGATTGATCGGTGGAAATTAATAGAAGATAGATACATAGATAAATAGATAAGATATATAATATAGACTGATGATGATGAAAGGTAGATATACAGATAGGTAGATAGATAGATAAGATAGATATACAGAGAGAGAGAGAGAGAGAGAGAGAGAGAGAGAGAGAGAGAGAGAGAGAGAGAGAGAATCTGCCTTATCTTGAGGAGGGAATAGTAAGTAAATAAGACATTTTTTCTAAAAGATATTACAATTTCTCAAATAATTTGTTTTCTGATGCCCTAGATATAAAGGAAAAAGCCTTAAGAATGATAAACAAATATATTAAATCAAAATGGACCTTTCAGAACAGATCATGCTCTTGGGTTCTTAATTGAGGAATAGTTTTCCTGATCCAACTTGCACATATATATTCCTGTACACTAAAAAAAACATCAGATGAAGTCCTGATTGAACATTACTAGATTTTTTTATCCTATAGTGTAAAACTAGAACATACCAAAATAGATTTTTCAGGGCAAATCTTTATAATGTTGGAATCAAATAGTAGTACATAGTTGAAATTAAATGAATGTGATACCAGTTAATGAGTCAAAAAGAGAGGGAGCAAATAGAATATGAAAGAAAAGAGAGAAGAAAGCATTGTAGAAAATAACTCATGTTCTGCTACCTAAGTTGTAGTTTCAAAAATCCTACCCTAATACTGTTTATTATAAGCAAGTATTGAGATTTTCACAAAACTATGGATGGATCATGTAATTTCTCTGAATTTTTGTCTCCTTATCAGTAAAATAGGAATAACCTTTTGGAATTGTTGAGATGACATTAAATACTGTACTTATTAGGTTCTTTCGGGCTTCTGGAGAAGAGAAAGCATGTTCCAGATGCCTCAGTCTCAACTGCTATCGTGCCAGGCCTCCTAGGTAGAAAAGTGGCTAAATGCTTAAAAGAGAGAAGCCAGCTCCCTCATCTAGCACCTCTAGTGACTCAGCCAACTCCTGTCTCTGTCCTGCCTCTACAGATTGTTCATCTCTAATCTGCCACTTTCTCCCTCCATACCACTCAGCCTCTGCTACCTCCTGGCTTCTGTATCTTGTAGGTACTCATGTACCAAACTCTTTTGCCTGCTCTGGTGTTCTACATTCAAATTCTCAAGAGAGAGAGATACTGCTTGGGTTAGACACTGCCCAGAAAGAGCATTCCTGTTTTGATGGAGTTCTCTCTGCCTGGACCACTCAAGGTCCCTCACTGGCCTGCATATAGATGGTGTCTTCACATCAATCCTTCGTCCAGCTATCTGTTGGACAAATGGCAAGAAATTACCTGCAATGATGTTTCACAAGAGGGGCCATGGCTGGGCAGGGGCTTAGAGCACCATGTCCTTCCTGTCCTGCAGCATGGTAAACTCTCAGCACAAGTTAGTCTGGTCCTTAGCTGTGCTGGAAGTATAAAGTGAAGGGTAATGATCATAACTAACCATTCTATGTTCTTTCCATATGCAAAGGGTACACTCTCAATTTTGATAAATACTGATACAATGAACATCACAAGGCAAAAAATTAAATTAAATATGTGGGTGGTATTATGGTCTAGGTTTAGAATGTCTCCCAGGCCTCATCCATGTTGGAGGCAGGACTCAGTTGCTAGGAAGGGAATCCCTGGGAACATGGCCAGGAACAGTGTTTCTGAGGCAGATTGCTGCTTCTCTCTCTCTCTCTCTCTCTCTCTCTCTCTCTCTCTCTCTCTCTCTCTCTCCCTCTCTTTCACTCCTTTCTGCTTCCTGTCATCATCCACTAAGAACCTGTAGCACCGGCTCCTGCTTGGCAGCCAGCATAAAATTGACTATATGTATGTATTGAAAGTCCAGACATGTAAGCAAACAAATCTCTCTTTCTCTGAGTGCTATGTCAAGTGTGTAGGTGACAGTGACTACAATGCTGTCTGAAATAGTGGCCTTTAGGCCTAATAGGAAGGTAAAAAGAGAGAATGACATGTACACATAGGGAGAATGAAGGCACTAAATAAAGACAACTGGCAGGAAATGTGAGCCAGGAAATGAAAAGTAAATAGCCTGGCGTGGTGGCGCACCCTTGTAATCCCAGCATCTAGGAGGCTGAGACAGGAGTATCAAGGTTCACGGACAGCCTCAGCAACTTAGTGAGGCCCTTTGCAATTCAGTGAGACTCTGTTTCAAAATAAAGAATAGGGCTGGGGTTGTAGCTTGGAGGTAGGTTGTCCCTCCTGGGGTTCATTCCAAGTACAGCAAGGTAGCAAGCAAGAATGGAGGGGGGGGTGGAGAGAGAAAAAGGAAAAGAAATGTAAAGTAAAAAGTGGAGAGGAAAAAAATAATCAGGAAAGGAATGAGAAATAAGAGAGACTCCAGTCTTGGTAGAATGCAGCTCACTGTGTAAGGCCAGCCCCCAAGGCATCGTGATCTTTCTAGTTTGAACTTTGTGCCTAACCAACCTCAGAGTCAAGTGGAGGCAAAGAGAAGAAAACAGCCTGAGTCGCATGACTCCCAGGCACCTCTCAGTTCTGCCCTTTCAACTGCTGTGCCCTTCTCAGCTGAACCTGTGTCTCTGTCAGTAGAAGTATCTCCTCGGTCATGTGTTAATTAGATGGAACTATATTAGCTTCTTGCCTCTTTGCTATACTCGGGAATCAAGGATACGATAATGAAGGAGCTTTGAATATAAGGAACAATAGAAAACAAAATGTTCCATCTTTCACATGTTTTTCTGCTTCACCTCAGGCCCCATAAATTTAGGGGTTATTGGAATAAACAGGTGCATTTATCAACCCCCTTGAAAGTGGAGATATCAAATACACTCAGAATAGGATGGAGATTCTAACTGGAATAAGCCTAGGGCATCTGTCACCCCACCTCCTTCAAGGATAATTTTTACAGCATCCCACTCAAAAGATTCACCAATCCAACTTCTAAAAATAAACCATAAAAAATTAAATTCTTCACTACAGTTTCCCAAAAATGCTTGAGTCATAATATGATGTATGCGTAACTTTCCTTAACCATTCTCTCCCCTCCTCCCTCCCTCTCTCTCTCTCTCTCTCTCTCACACACACACACACACACACACTCACACACACACACACACACACACACACTATATATATATATATATATATATATATATATATATATATATATTCTGTACATGCATGTGTGCATACATGCATACTGGCATACTGGGGATTGAACATCAGTCATAGATAGATGATAGATGAGAGAGAGAGAGAGAGAGAGAGAGAGAGAGAGAGAGAGAGAGAGAGAGATAAACATATAAACAGAGTCTGGCTAAGTTGCTGAGGGTCTCTTGCCAAGTTGCTGAGGCTATTGAATATTGCCTCAAACAGGCAAACCTCCTGTCTGTTTCCCAAGTACTGGCATTGCAGTCGTAGGCCACTGCACACAGCCCATTCTTCTCTTTAGACAGCTCTGTAGAGCTGCATGTGTAAGGCCCTTGTTTCTTCCAGTTCATCATGTTATATTTTGTTTTTAAAATCTCAAAACATGTGCAGTCCTCTTAACACAGAATAGCGTGCACTATTCCAGTCTCCTCCCCAAGTCCTGCTTCACAGTCCTGTGAGTACTGAGGAGTAAGCAGTCTTTCTAGGACGCCCAGGCTGTCCCTCCCCACCGCAGGAGCTCCTCCTGGCACAAGAAGAAGTCGTCAGGGAGTCTGGGCAGTGTGGGTGTGTGGAGTCACATGAGAGTCAAGAGTTTTCTCCAGAGCAGGTGCCAGCAGCTGTCAGAGGCTAGGCTGCCGAGTCCTGGCTCTAACGCTGGCTTCCCACCTCGCTGCCCACTGGTCAGAGGCTGAAATGCTGAAGGATTTGAAGTTCGCATTACTGTCCTGTTTGTAAGAAAGAGTGCTCTCTTCTAGCTTACAGTAACATATCAAGACATCCTGAAAGCCTTTTTAATAGATTGTTTTAACTTTGAAAAAGGAGAAAAATATATAGTTTATTTTTAAACCTTATTTTTATCATGGTAAGTACAATCTACTTTGCTTTTAGATAGACTCTATCCCAAAACAAAGCAGAGAACAT